>NC_143397.1:68335766-68638796 GCF_052110815.1 Crocodylus siamensis | reverse complement strand
GCAGTGGTCTCCAAAGTGGGGTGCACAAGACAATCCATTGGGGTGCGGGAAGGAAATATTAGAAATTCTATTTATATTTATATAAATATACTATATTGTGGGTGCGTGCTCAAAAATTTTTTTACTGATAGGGGTGTGCAAATATAAATATACTTATATTGGGGGGGTGCGTGTTCAAAAATTTTTTATTGATAGGGGTGCACGATCAAAAAAGTTTGGAGACCACTGTCATATAGGAATGAACAGTGTTAAAGATATTAACCTGTTGTGGTTTGAGTTCTCTGCAACATAAGAATTATTCTATTATTTTTCTATAATAAAAAAATGTGAAAAATAAGAGCTGGCATTTTACAAGGGGTGCCAACAAGGTTGAAAACCACTGATTTAAGCTTTGCTCGTTTGCTAAGAAAATAATTGTACAAAAATTCTCAAGCTATACCCAGTTTACCAGTGCTAACATTGCTGGGAAATCATGTCTCTAAATATTGGAGAAAAGCTGCTTAGAGACAATTCCTCGCCTGTATGGGGAGGGAGAGGGGAGCAGCAATACGCTCCAGGAAAATTACCTCGAAAGCCATATTGCAGCAGCTCACTTTCAGTTCTCTACCAGACCAATAAATAACAGTTTAATTACTTGGGTGATCGTGTTAGTTTCTTTCCTTCCAAGGTACTTCACAGTAGTCCTCTTCTCTTGAGCTGTAGCATGATACTTTACTTAGAGCTCTCTTGTCTATTAAGGAGGACCTCGTAAGGGGCTAATACATATTCCGCCTTAGCCAGGTGTTCCAGGGGAATACATCTCCAAACAGGCAGACCGTTGCAATGATTCTGTTCAGTCTCAACCACGTGACGATTTCCACACTTGCCAGGCAGAATACCATGAGCTATGGACACTAAGCATAGTAATCCTTTACTCTGGGCTTCTCCATGTGTTTCTTCTACTGTAATGGGACTAGCAAAAAGATGCCTAACCTTTCCAGACAAGTTTTTTTGGGTACATGGTGGTATATTTTATTATACCACCTAAATATGAGACTGACTGACTAAAAATTAGACCAGCTTTTATTACACCAATTAAATATTAGACCAACGTGGCTACAACCAATAACCTTTACAGAACTTTTGTTTCAAAGTCTGAGCTTCTCCTAAGAAGCTGAAGATAGGTTCTTAGGAGTCAAAAACTCTCTCTCCAGAAATCATTCTAGTTAGGTTCTGGGTAAAAACAAGTTTGAGAAGCTGGGATACATACCTGGGCTTGTTTTGTGACAGAGACAGTGACCCAAAAATTAGCTATTTAAACTGTCAATTAGTTTAGGGCCAACTAATATCTTAAAGATATTAACACCTTCTCCAGAATCCATAACAGTCTTTTGGAATCAGTTAATTCTGATCCATTTGTCAATGTTGTCAGGCAAGTTATAGAGGAGGAAATAGGGCACTTCTTCCTGTCTTACAGAAGCAGTCAGAATTTTGTTCTTTGCTTTGAGAGAGAATATAATTTTTCACTCACTCATTTCTTTCACACTAAGTACCTTTCTTCACAGCATTAGCCATATCTGGCAGGTTAAGTGAACTATGAACATGAGCAGTTAAGAAACCGGTCAGTTGTGGAAATTTATACTCAATGTGCACTTAGTTTTTCACAGTATTTACAATACTCACATTATTTAGAATATTTCTCATTTTAACCTACTTCATTCTACTGAAGTTTCATCCAGACATTAGTGCATTTTATAAGCCAGGAGAAGCTGGTGATCATCATGTAATCTGACCTGTGTAACGCAGGCTGTAGGATATAAAATTTATAGCGGTGTTTGACTTACAGTATCTCTCTTTTGGAGAAAAAAATGTTAAAAGAATTTCATGCAATTGATAATCTGGTACAAACTCTGGTGGTAAATAGTTCAGTTTTAGTTAACTTTGCTATTTTAAAAACTTCATTTTATTTCTAAACTGAATTTGTTTTGCTTCAGATTCCAGCTGTTGGATGATGATGTATCTTTATCTGAGATTCAGAAGCTATTCATTATCACATTTCTGTTTTGCAGTGAAGGTACTTACAGATTGTGAATTCTCCCCATCCCCCCACACCATTTCTGATAAGTTAGATGTAGGTTGAGAAAGTGGAATCTTTCAGTATTTTCAGTTTTTTGATTAGGTATGTGAATCTTCTCTGAATCCTCCCCAGCCTCCTTTAATGTCATTCTTGACTCTCAAACACTAGTCACACCAGTGCCCAAGACAGAAATAATATCAATTCTGTACTCATTATTCAGGGTTTTGCTGTGGATACATTCAATGATATCCTCTGTTTTTGGCTGTAGCATCATCCTTAGTGCTCATATTCAACAGATCAAACACCTCCCCCCCCCCCCGCAAGGTTTTTTTTTAGCTACTGTTTTCCAGGATGGAACACTTTCCTGTCTTGTAATCAAGGCTCATCTTCTTTTGACTCTAGATCTTATATTTGGCCATATTGAAGTACTTATTGTTTTCCTGTGCTTAATTTGTCAGCACTCTATCAATGACCCATTCTTTTCTTATTAATCACTTTCCTAATCTATCATCTCAAGTTTTATTAGTGATTATTTTGAATTCTTCTCTTCTTCCATCCCTTCCCAAAATATCCTTAAAATGTCAGACCAACATCCAATTCCCTTCAGCTCCCCACTAGAAACATACATACTTGATGATTTCCTATTTAGAATACATTTTTAGATTCACCATTTAACTAGATTATAAATTGTTTGATGTCTTATGTTGTTTTTATATAATTTTTATATAATTCCAGTTTAGTAATCAAGTCAACAAAGTCAAATGTAACACAATCAAATGCCTTGCATGAAACTAAGTATATTTCATCAACACTGCTACTTTTTTTCCAGCCAAACTGCCCTTCTGCTGATGACTTTGCTTTGTTTTCTTTATCATGATATTTTAAAAATGGCCGTAGACTGGTATCCTGGCAATGTCGAAATCAATAACATACCTCTCGGTGACTTCAGTAGGGTAAGGACTTTTAGTGTCCAAAGCCGCATAGAAACATGAGCCTGTACTACAGATTGCTGATATATGATCATAGGCAAAAAAAGCACAATACATTTGAGGTGTTTTTTTTAATCCTGAAAAGGCTTTTTTGCTGAAGTTCACAAGTTGGCAGGGAAAGTTACTTCTGGTTTTACATGTTCACATTCATCTACTGTAGATCAATTGCTTGTTCATGAGCATAGAATAATAGCTATATCATGAGGAGATTTTCAAGGTTCCAACCTGATAGTTGCTGTCTTTGTTTTCTAATCATTACAAAAATCTATGTTCTGCTTTTGTTGGACTCTTCAGTTGCAAGTTCCCATGAGTAACTATCCTTCCCTTCCCTTTTTGGCTCACTAGTTCCCACTAGTGCCAAGATGGCTGGCTTGGTTTGTATGAAAATGCAAAATATCATTCTTTGCCTATAACCTGATGTCTTTGTATGTAACCAGTACAGTATTCCTTCCTTAAAATTATAATCTTAGGTGGGAAGAGGGTAGTTTGTTTATGGTATGTTAAAAGGTTGAGATGTTTTCTAATTATTGGGCACGTCTCTACTTGCATTTATTCCAGCCAGGATTTACTGTGCATTAAGGTACTGCATAGTAAATGTTTTTGGGTAGGTGTCTACACATGTAGTGATTAGGGAGCAGATTTGCTCCCAGGTCCCTGCAGCTCTGTAATGTGCCCTTATGGCCATAGCAGGGAGCTCCAGGCTCCCCCTGAGTGCTAGCCCAGAGGCTGGCAGGGAGCACTATGCCACAAGGCAGATGTCTCTAAGCCCTGTGCCTCGATCATCCAATCAGAGCACGGGGCTAGGACCTACCCTTGACTGCAACCATTCCTGGCCAGCCCTAGGCTGTGCAGGGAAGTCTGCATGTGTAGTATGGAGCTGGCTGGGGACTGCCTAAAACAGTACCTTCAGGCTGCATGTGCTTCCCCATGCAGTCTGGGGCTGACTGGGAACTGTCCTTTCAGAATCTATAAATGCAATTGCAGTGGAAGATCTGGTGCTGGGCTGGGGCATACGCATCTCCCAGCAGTGGCTCCACAGTTGCAGAGACACTACTGGGAGAAGGATTTCCTAGTCCCCGCTTTGTGATCACAATCTGGGAGCAGGGGGCTTTGAACTCCCTGCTGCTGGGGCAGGGGACACAATCCTCATCCCAGATCCTATGGCAGAGCCTGCCCTGGCTTGTCCCGGGGGCAGGGCGATATCTCCCACCCTCTTGTGGACTGCTGACCAGGAGCAGATTTGGCTCCCAGTCAGGAGTCTGCATGAGTGCTTTGGCGCCATTACTAATGCCAAGTAAATTAGCTATTTGCATTTGCAGGTAGCAAATTTAATTAGGATTAGGGAAATTTACTGTGAAGTAAGCATGTGCATGTGTAGAGCCACATACTTGCATCACAGTAAACTATGCTAAATTGCTGTTAAATATCTCGTGTAGATGTGCCAATTGAGAGCGTCAACTAAGAAGTATTTGAGATTTTCTTCTAAATTCCTGGGATAGCAATTGTGATCCAGGTTGTTTTTCTGGGGTTTTTTAAGACTGATTTACCTTGGCATAAGATTTTACTATCTGTTCTACAATTGATAGGTTGAATATGTAATGAATTGGTTTGTTTATAGAAACAGAATGAAGTAATTTTATAAATCCAGTTTATATCTGTAATAATAAAAATAAAGTCAGACAATACAAAGTAAACATTCTTAACCCGGATGTTAATGGACCATTGTTATGTGCTTTACGATTATAAGCTATGCCAAGATTGATGTGTCCGGGATCAGCTAACAAACTAGGCTGTGTAAAGAACAAATCAGAAGTAAGCAGGATTTTTTTTAAGTTAAAACAGATTAATGTCCCCAAGAACTAGATTATGTCACTTGCCCTGTTTTATGAAAGTCCTCTTTCTGGTTGACAGGTCATTGCTACTTAGCTTATGGAACTGTGAAAAACAATTAGGACATTACCCTACCCTACCCCACCCCTCTTTTTCTAATTATTTTTACTTAAGTATTATTCCCTGTTCGAAAACAGAAGAAATCAAAATTTTAGTCTTATGTTTTCAGTGCTGGTTGACAGGAAGCCACTTCAGAAAGTAGTTCTTCAGATCTTAGATGAAAATTGCTTCTGCTGAACAAGCTTTCTGGTGCTGTACACTGCAGAACCAGTAGGATGAGTGTCCTCTGCAATCACTGAGAATTTAACGCCCACCTACTTCCATCCTCCCTCTGTTTGCAGGAGGGAATTTTAAGTGCTTGTAATGATCTAGAAAATCAGTTGCTAATAGTATCTCAAGCCATGTTCATGAGTGTAATCTTTGTTTATCAGTTTCATTAAGTGTCTGAAAAAGCAGACCCATCAGCTGTTAAATACACATCCTTTTTGCCACTGATGGCTAAAGCTGTTAATTTAGGGTCCAGATTTGATTGCATTCTGGTTTAGGTAGGTGTTTGCAGGAATTGTAATTGAGCCATTAGTTTTATTTCATTTGTTACCTCATACCTATACACATTTATTACAATGAGTCCCTGGGGCTGCTTAGTTACTGACTAGGAATATTTTGGGGTTCTTACTAGCTCTGTTTTTAATTCCCATCTGAAACAATGGAGGCATCCCTGGAGTTAACATTTTTGTGTGTTAAGAGTTTGTCAAATGATTTCTCCCTTTAGCGTGAGCAGGAGAATGCTATGGCCCGTCTCAAAAAGCAGCAGCAAGAGCTGGAGCACATGAGACTTCGCTACTTGGCAGCAGAGGAGAAAGAACTGGGGAAAACAGAACGACAAGAGTTGGAGGATATCAGGAATGAACTTAACAGGTATTAAAGCATGTGCAGGATTTTTTTCCCTCTGCCTCAAAGTAGGGGAAGGTTCAGTTAAATCAAAATTTTAATTGGCTGTCAATCCAGGGTAGGAACACAGTTTAGTGTCCCTTAGGTAAAAATTGCCCATTTATAAAATGTAACAGTGTTGTATTATAGAAAATCTATGTTAAAGGCCACCATACCCAGTTTTTTGTCAAGATTGTTCTTATACTGCACCAAGTCTTTTTTATCCTCACTTCTAAGCAGAACTGATATATAAAATAACTGCTATATATATTTAAAAAAACCCATAAAACATGATCTGCTTTCAACTTGCTTTTCACCCACTTGCTGATATTTTAAGTCTGCCTAATGGTGTCCTCTACTTAAAATTAATCCAGTAATTTAGAATCTGGGCTGTGCCACTTGTGTGGATTTTTAAACAGTATTATCAGGATATAACCCTTAATGTAATCATTGTAATAAGTACATATATGTTCAGATTCTTGGATTCTGGATATGTATCTGCTGTATAAGACTTCCTTTAAATTTAATATAGCAAGGGTGATTTTGTTACCTTTTTTTGGACGTGGGGTAAGTTTCCTGTAAGAGTCAGTTTGGAAAAAAATATAACAAGAGAAGCTCATTTTGTCTTATACAGATTTTATTTATTTATTTATCATCAGGCTGAAGCAACAAGAAGACAAAAAACAATTGCAGGATTCTGGGGATGCTTCATTTGGGAGAATGGGTGGTCTTCAAGCTAGACAGTTAAATGAGAGTATGGACGATTATCTCACTCGCCTGATAGAAGAGAGAGATACCTTGTTGAGAACAGGCGTGTATAATCATGAAGACCATATAGTAAGTGAACTGGATCGTCAAATCGGAGAGGCTCTTGCAAAAAGAAGCAGCAGTAAATAGTGTCTTAGGAACATGCTTTTAAGTAAGTTTTACCATAATAAAACAATCAATTCTGCAGACTAAATCAATGATTCTGCAGAGACTTAAGCAAATGCTTAATTTTCATACTTCTAGTAATTTTTATTGAAGTCAGTGTAAATACTTGCAGCAGGGTTGTGTTTTTCTTTTTGTATTAAAATTTTTGTACTGAGGTAATTTATATATAGATAAATATATATTTTTTGTATTTTCTGTTTAAACATTTTCTACCTCTCTTCCTATCACCCTAGCTGGATTTATCAGTAATACCATTTTAAAATATCCAGTCTAGAGCTTTGTTTGGTATTTTTCATAATTTATTGTTTAATGGATTTATTTTGAAATAGCTTTTCAATAAAATTGTGCTAAGAAAAAGTGACTGCAGTAATTTACAGTGACATAACTTTTCTAAATGATGAGCTAAAATATGCTGTGCTTTGATAAATATCATATCCTCTTACGTTTGCAAATGCTTTCAGTTTTAGTTTCTGGGGCCACAACTAAATTATTACTTGCCTGAATGTTTTATTTTAGCATGAAGGTTTTTGAAAAACTTGCACTTGCAAATGACAAAGTTTGAAATGAAAACAAAAATGCTAAAATTTAGCAAGCAGAAACTCCATGAAATATTTAGGTAACTGAGCATTCTTGGACTGCAAAAGGATTTCTACTCTAAGAGCTTTACATGGGAGGGATTGCAAAGATGAATTGCTGATAAAAAGATTAAGGATTTTAATGAGAGTAATACGCATGTGCTTATGTTGAGAAAGTGTGGGAAATATTGATTCAGTGATTGTAACCACATGTTTAAATATCAATTCATGTTTAATGCAAATAATCAGGGCTTTTTCTACATAGGAATATTTCCTAAATGATGACTTAATCAGCTGCAATGACTATAAAGCTTTATTTTCTCTTCAAGCTGTGTATTTTTCAGCCTTCTATATCTTTTTTTGAAATTGAGATACAAAAGTACTAAAAATATAAAATGTTATATGTTGGTTACTTGACTAAGGGGGGGGCAGAGTGTGGAGCACACACAGTTATGTGGGTTTTTGTGATATCCACAGTTGAAATAGTTACAATTCCAAGTTACAAGTCCTAGACTTCTACAGCAGAGTGAAATTTTGCAGTATGGATGGTTTGGGGTTTTTATATACATTTCACTAGCACATGTTTGTTGCCTAGATAGATTTTACGTATGTCTGTATCAAAAATGGAAAACTTTAACATGTTTTATTCAGTTTTATTTCATACGTAAATGAAGGTAGTTAATTCTGAGAGATCTTTTTTATTTTAATTTAATTTTATTTTATTTATTTTAAAAGTCATTGGACTTATGGCACTGGGGTCATGTAAATACCACTTTTTTTCTTTTAGGAACTTCTGTGTTTTGAAATGCAGAATTCTACCACAGAACTCTTATTTAACAGAATGGGTTTTTTTAAGGTCATTTGAAGAAAATCCTAACAAATTGCATTAAAAAAAATACCGTAACAAAAAGACTTACATTGGGAACCATCACCTACTAATGATGTCATAACATGCTTTTATAACACTAAATAAACTTGCCATACATTTTAAATGTTTATTTTTAATATTAAGTGATTTAAAGACGTTAAGAGTGCAAAAAAAAAAGTCACTACTTGCAATGAAAATAAATGTATGGTCAAAAATAACCATTATAAATGGATAAAGAATAATGTGGAAATATGAAACATAACCATGTGCTATGTATTGCTAATATGTGTTCATAGGAAATAAAATACAATAAATTTGGGATGTTCTTTTATTCTGAAAGGAAGATATATTAAAAGTTCTCTGAATTGCTCGTCTCTGAAAGGTTTGTTCATTTGCTGGGATTATAATTTTTTCAAACACTAGAGGGGGTATTAGATTTAAAAAAGGCAACTACCTTGAAACAAATGAAATTTACCTTGGTTTGGGTGAATGCAAGTGTTCTCATCCTTAAATTGGTTATTTTATTTTTTTATCTGTTTTTTTTTCAATTTGTTTAACAAATACAGATTTTTAAGTAACTGTATTTTAGAGAGCTTGTGTATGTGGTTTTTATACTTCTTTAAAGATGCGTAACAGGAAAACACTCTTTCAGTTTACGGTTACAAAAACCTGCCTTCAGAGTTCTAGGTACTTGCACAAGTTAAAATATTCAGTCCTTGGACTAATGTCAAACCTCCGTTTATTTTCACTAAGATTTTTACATTTCCAGTACATTGGCTGCTTTTACGTGTTCTGACAAGGTGGGTGGTGATATTAAGCTATATTTTTTTTTTAAGTATTTGTCACCCTGAACAAGTTTATTATTCAAGAATCTCTTAGCAACATACCATGAGGCATTTATTAATGCTACTTCACATAATTTAAAAACAGCAAAACCATACTACAAAAATGGGGAACATATATACCCAGTTAAAAGTTTGCTTTTATATTTTTTTTTAGTAGCTGCTGACCAGACGATTATACCTACTTCTACAGGATAATTTGAAAAAAGGTAGAAGAAATCCTTAGGTCACTTAGTCAAACATTTTCCAAAGATACCTTGTCCATAAGCACTTCAATCTAAAATAGCTGATTAGAACAATATAATTTTTTCTATTTGTAATAAATGTATGTGGTAATATTATTGTGTTGTACCTGTGCTCTAGTGCTTCAGCAAAATGGTTTATGGTATTGAATTAATTCACAGTCTAGTGTTCTGAAGTATATGTCAGGACACTTGACAGTTCAGTAAAGAGACCAAATCTCACTTCCTTTTAGTCATAATCGCTCTTTAAGGCAGGAAAAAAAAAATAAAAATAGTCTCTGCAAGATATCTGGGCTTACTGGATAAACAAAAATAAGGAAAGGAGACATTTTTTAGGGAATTAATGCCTACCATTCTTAGTCCTGTTCCTACAAACAAGGATGAAATCTTGGTTCCATTGTAGTCAATGGCAAAACAGATTAATTTTAAAAAGGCAAAGTTTAATTTCAGTGGTGCTGACTGACTCTTGCAAATGAGATTACTTATGTCTGTAAGTACTTGTGTTTGTCTCAGCTCAAATATCTAAAGATTCATAATAGTGCGGTAGATTGGTTTATTTTTTACCAGGTAACTATGGCACTATACTTGCAGTTGCCTTTGTGGGTAGACTCCAGCATGGAGTCAGTTCCAGGTTCTTAGTTGATATATGTCCAGATTTTTTTTCCCAACTGAATAGGTCGCTGCCAAACATGAGGGCATCTGAAGACTCGTGACCTGTATCTGATAACCTTACTTGTTTGATAGTCATTTTCTTCCCCCACCTTTACAAGGGTAATTTTTTAATATTGACAGTGCTGAATTGCTGCCACTGAAAAGCTCCATGATTGCAGATATCCATGAAATAATTCAGCGTGTCAAATTTAAAAGTACATAATATCAATGCTTTTTATATCCTAACATCTGACAATAGAATTATGGTAAAGATATTGAAATGTGTATTTTTATTTCTGTTAATTATAAGAACTTGTACTAGAAAAAATCCTGGCTTTAAATAAATTCTTAACTATAGAGTAGTGGAATTTAGTATATAACGAATTCTTCCAGATAAATCGTATAAAAAGAAAACATCCAGTATTTTGCTTTTTAAATCCAGATTTTTAAAATACACAGATCTGTACAATTTATTTTCCACTATATTTTGTACAGAATTATGGTAATTATACTTTCTTTCCTAGAATAGTTTAAAAGTTATTCAACAATGTTTAATTCACCTTCAGAAGCTGTATCTTCTATAATGGTAATATGTCTGGCACTGAACTTTTAATACACAGCGCTCCTGTGTTATAGTTTAGATGCTTCTGACTCCCATCAACAGAGATAAACCCAAACCTGTGAGACAGTGATCAAGGATGGAGGTCTTTTATCATATCCACTGAATGCTACTGAAATATGCTTATACCAGTGATTACATATTTACTTAATTATCTGTTTTGCTACTACTGTGCCTAAATGATCGTGACCTATGTCAAGTCTTGGATATGAAGTACCAAGCCTGCTATTGGTAAAAACAGAACTGTAGAAAGGCGGCTGTATACTTAGATCTCATTTCATTTGCTTCTCCAGGGGGTTGTATTAGTAGTGTTTTCATTAGAAATGTTTTTACAGATGTCGGCTATCCAGATACGAAGTCTCTGTGGTAGAGAAGCAGTCAGGAATTTGGCATCCAGAACAGAAAGAAAAAAAAGTCAGCTCTGAAAGACTAATTTATAGAAAAATAATTTACTGACTTTCTGATGTATAAATGTACAGTAACCCCATGGTGGCTTTAATATAGAGTAATTGAATTCTTGCAAGTATAGAAATTGTTTTCTATTTTTAACTCAAAAATCCCCCCTCACAAGCCTGTCATTCCTCATCGTAGAAGACTAAAATAGTGCCCGTTTAATAATGCTTTTGAAAAACACCCACTAATTTGTAGACCTACATTTTTTTTCTTTTCTTCTGAAGTAGAATACTTGTGGTGATCTATTAGTATTTTGAACAATTTGTGTGTTTTTTATCATAAAACATTTTGCCTCACATAGGTACAGACAGTACCCAAGTGTGAAAGTACAGCAGTTTATTGAATATTTGATCAAATGTGTTGTAGTAGGTATGTGGATGCATTGACCCAAGCACATTTTGCATTGACAAAACAATCTATATAATCATAATTCAAAGCACATATGGAAACTTTAGCTTTGTTTCAGGGTTCCTACAAAGCATCATTTGACATGAGGGTACATGCTATTTCTAAGCAATATATAACTTGTGTTTTACCATAAAAGGAAACACAAATTTATTTATTTTTCAGGGCAGAATGGTGATTTGTAGTCACTAAAAATCATTCTTTAATGTGATGTTTGAAATCCAGAATAAAGTATAATTGCTTTGCAGCTGAACTAAAGTATTTAGTTGGTTAAATAGTTCAACTGGGTTCTCCTAAAGTAGTAGTTATGATCTTTGCCATTTCAGGCAATGATAAAATTATGTCATTGGGCTCTTCATTTGAAGCAAGTTAGTATCATTGATTAGTGCCACTAGCCTTTTATTTCAGGAAATGATGATTCAAGTTCTGCTGTAACTCACCAGTGGGGAAAGCTTGGTTTTCCCTTTGCTTCTTTTAAAGCATAGTACACCAAACAATTAGTATGTTGTATCCCAGTGACTGTGTTTTTCAAAAAGAGTGGTCGAGCACTTGTAATGTAACACGTTAGAAATAAGGATTGAGATGCATTGGCAGGGCTGTGTCTGGAAATGGACATACGGCTGTATCATCTGTCAAAGATAAGAGTTCTATTCTGCCAGGCACTGTACCCACACAACACTAACAGTCTTCATCCTAGAAGCTTAGTGTATTATTCAGACTAGTGCCTTTTTATATTGTTGTATTTGTACTATAAAAATTGATACACTTATACTATAAAAATATACTATCCTATAAAAATTGATGCCTTTGATGCCACATTTTCATGAATGCTACTGAGTGTCCACAATTGTAGAGGTGGATTTGGGCTGTTTTTCTGAAAAATCTTTTAAGCCTTGTGGAAAAGGGGGTAAAAACTAAGTTCCTGTGTATACAATCCTTGCCCTAATTTTTGAGAGAGAGTATCATTGGGGGGCTGGACTCGATCTGTGAGGTCCCTTCCAGCCCCTAACAATCTATGAATCTATGAAAATGTATGTTGTATATGGACTCTATCCTTACTTTTCTTAAATTGGTATGCATATGAGGATGCTTGAAATACCACTTTTTGTTAACCCAGTTTCACAAGAGATATTTATGATCCAGAATAACCTACAGCGAACTCCACAAGATATCACAGGCAACAGTATATGACAACTTACCATGTACTACTTATAACATGTATATAGTGTCATGTTACCCAAGAGGAGAAGCTGCTACTTGCAAAACCTTGTACCATGTAGACATGGTAGACACTGCCTCTATAAAGAGTCAAGGTTTAATTTAATTTTTCCCCTCCTGAGTGGTTTCCCTTTTAATTTCCTACCAACCAAAATTTAACACACCTGTACTTCAAGGACAAGTACAAAATACTGCACTCGGGATGGAATAATTGCATACACAAATACAGACTGGGGGATAATTGTCTAGGCTATATTACTCCAGAGAAGGACTTGCAGCTTACAGTAGACCAGAAGCTGAATATAAGCCAATTCTGTATTGTTCCAGGACAGGGAGGAAGGAAGCCAACAGCATACTGGGTTGTATTAACAGAAGTATCACTTGCAAAGCAAGGGAAGTGATCTTTTTTTCCCTACTCTATTCAGTGTTGATGGGTCTTCACCTGCAGTTTTTGGGTCCTACACTTCAAGAAAGATGTGAACACATTAGAAAGAATCCAGCAGAGTGACAAAAATAATTAGACACCTAAAAAAATTGATATATGAGGAAAGGCTGAAAGAACTAGGATTATTTAGTCTGAAGAAGAAGAAACTGAGGTGTGAAAGGGGGATTTGATAACAGTTTTCAAATATCTGAAGGTTGATTATAGAGAAGACAGAGAGGCTTTTCTCTGGCTGTAGGGAACAGTACTAGGAACGGTAGCCTCAGGTTGCAGCAGAGGAAATCTAGGTTGGAGATTCAGAAGTTTCTCACTGTGAGATGGTCGAGCATTAGAACAAGCTGCCTAGAAAGGTTGTGGAATCTTCATCCCTGAAAGTTTTCTAGAGCAGACCACAAGGACACTTGGCTGGAATTAATACAGGGTAGAGATGCACCATAGCCCAGGGGTTGGCAACCTGCAGCTCACAAGCCAAATCCTGCCCACAGAGCCATTTAATCTAATGTGGATGTAGGGGCTTCAGCAACTGGACTGATCCAGTTGGGTCAGTGGCAGGTGGGCATGCAGTGGATGGGCACGGGGACCTGGCCCCACTGCATTTTCCACGGTATCCAGTGCCACAGCTTTTCCCTGTGGACAGCTAGTGCTTTTCCCTGCAGCCACAGGGGGCTTCAGTAGCAGTCACTTTCCCCTGCTGCCATTGGAACAAGCACTGGCTGCAAATGCTCTCTGGGCTACTTTGTGTGGGGAGGAGGCAGGGGGCAGCATTGGTGCCAGGCACTTTCCCATACAGCCACTGGGAAAAGTAGCAGTAGCTGCCTTCTATGCACTGGCCCACCTCTGACCTGAACTGGGTCAATTCAGCCCCACAGCCTGAAAAGGTTGCTGTACCCTGCCTTAGACTAATTGTATCAGAGATGCATAAGCTTTCAAGAGTGCCAGCTTGCTTCATCAGATGCTGTCATATGCATATGTTTCAGTTAGATTCCCTTCCTGTTTCCCTGCAAGCAAGGCCAGCTTCAAAACTGCCCTCATTTTGTTTCGAGGCTGTTTTGAAGCCTTTTGTTTAGTTTCATTTTTGCCGTTTCAAGCTCAAAATGAGTCAAAACAGTATTGAAACAAAATACCCAGCAAAATTTTGCACAGTGCTAATGTCCTCCAGCCCCGAACCATTTTTGTTGCCCTCTGCTGGACTCTCCAAATTGTCTGTGTCCTTTCTGTAGTGGGGGGCCCAAAACTGGACACAGTACTCCAGATGGAGCTTCACCAGTGCCGAATAGAGGGAAATAACCACTTCCCTTGATTTGCTGGCAACACACCTACCAATATAGCTCACTAGGGCATTAGCCTTCTTGGCAACAAAGGCATGCTCTTGGATCATATTTAGCTTATTGTCCACTGTAACCCCCAAGTCCTTTTCTGCAGGGCTGCTGCTAAGCCAGTCAGTCCCCAGCCTGTACTAGCAAATGGGATTGTTCCTCCTAAATGCAGGACTTTGTACTTGTCCTTATTGAATCTCATGAGATTTCTTTTGGTCCAATCCTCCAATTTCTCTAGGTCTCTCTGAATCCTAACCCTACCCTCCAGCATGTCTACTACACCCCCAGTCATTTGCAGACTTACTGAGGGTGCACTTTATGCCATCTTCCAGATCACTGATGAAGATATTGAACAAAACAAGCCCCAAGACCAACCCCTGGGGCACTCTACTTGATACCAGCTGCCAGCTAGACATGGAGCCCTCAACTACTACCCTACTACTACCCTCTGGGCTTGATGATGGAGCCATTTATTATTTGTTTACTGTTTAATTTTACTTACCATTTACAATGGGCATAACTGTGGTTAAGTTGGCTGAATTATTTTCTGGACTACCCACCATTAAAATGAAGTTTTGGGTGTAAGACTGGTACTAATTCTCATTTGAAGTCAATGAGGCTTCACAGGTGCAACTGGAGAGAAACTAGACTGAAGAATCTTTTCTCCTCCTTGGTGATGCCTGGGTTAGAATGAACACAGCTTGATTTCTCCAAATGCAAAATACAGGTCACAAACCCCGGCTGGTTAACTCTACAAATTAGACTTGATTCATTAGGAGTAAGCATGGACCACACACACTCTGGTGTTTTAACAAAGCAACATGAAGATTTGAATTGCACTATAAATGACTGAAGAGACTGCTAAAATATGTCACTAAATGTGAGACCTCTACTACATTGACCGCTTGCAGTGACACTGTCAACTTAGATTTCCAACTGCTGCTACTAATGCCAAGTCATTTGCTGTTCTTCGCACTAAGAATCTAGTTCAGACAGTGGCTTAAGTTTGTGTGAATCCATGTTTCTGAACAAAATTTAAATGTTTCAAAAGTTTGAGCAAACACTAGTGGCCACATGTGAGCAGCCTGTTGGATGGGACACAACAATAGTTGCCACAAAGACACACCCTCCAGCTAGAGGTGATAGGACTGCTGCTTTGCTCCTCCTGCCCTCAAGGAAGCTTGTCAGTGAGTGGGAGAAGATTGCTCCATCACCTATTGTCAGCATGTCACCAACTGTTGAGGCTTTCCCCAGGCTTTGGGTGGTCTCCAGCCTCCGCTCCCCAATCATGGGGACATTGGCCCCATCCAGGCTCTGGTGGCAGAGCCTGCCTTGGCATCAGGCAGCTGCCACAGGTAGGGAGCAATTTCCTGTCCCCGCTACAAATTTGCTCCCAGTTGGCCATCTACCGGTGCTGTACTTTGCAGTAATTACTTGGTGGTTCATCTGCTACTTGCACTTGCAGGTAGCAAATTAACTGCCAAGTAGAGCAAATTACTGCACAGTAAGGGTCAGCACGTGTAGACAGTAACTGTTACTATGCAGTAATTAGCTCTACTGTGTAGCAAAGCATCTCATGTAGACATGTCCCTTGATTACCAATTAGCAAAGTACAAAGAACTTAAAGAAAGAGGGTTGTAATCTTTTTTGAGTAACTGCCTCATTTTAATAACTAAAGCTGAGAGCTTCCTAGGAGAACCTTGGTTAGTCCACTGTTATCTTAAAGAAACAGCTGTATAACACGGGGAGTTCATGCAGGCTAGTGGAGTTCTAAACCTAACTTTGTCACTGGCTTGTGATGAGGTCTTCTGTCTTCCTCAGTTTCCAAATCTGTATGATCAAAACAACTCTGCTGTACAGAGTGTTGTAAGGATTAAGTAGTTAATGTTCATAAAACCCTTAAAAATAAAGTTGAAGTATTGTTTATAATATCCTTTATATTGAGTGAATAACTAATTGTGAGGGCTTTAGTGAATACTTTTATAGGAAAATCATTTCCTGACTTATTAGTATTTCAATACTAATAAAACGAATCCTCCTTATCCTAACAAATGTGATAGATAATGTTCAAAGTGAAACTTAAAGGGGTTGGGGTGAGGTATTAGTAAAATAACCATAAGCCTATATAAAGCCAAAGGTCTCTGTCACAGAAAAACAGACAAAAAAGGAGACACACACCTCATCATTGAATTCAATTTTAGTGGTAAGACTGTAAATTTTCTAAACTGGCCTGGAGTTTAGCATAAACACTCCAAGGAGCCGCTGGACCACAGAGAGAGAAAGAGGAAAGCAATTGCTAGCTCTGGCTGCTTTTTCACTGTAGGGAATGCTTGCTATCAGCTCTGAATCTCACAACTTTAAAAATCTCCCTATATATCTACCAGTTACCAGCATTCTTGCAATGGTGAAAAATATCTGATCTCTGGGGAGCAGCAAGAAGGAGGATTGGAGAAGAGAGCAGATGCATTGCATTTAGGCTATGACTAACAGCTGCTACAAAGCCTATTTGGCAGTCAGGTCTCTCTTTTGCCACTTACTCCTTGGCTAGTGCTGCTGAGCTTAGATTAGAGTGAAGAGTCCATCCATTTTAAGCTGGTGATAAAATTTTGATAAATTGTGCTCCAAAGGAAACTTATTTGCACTCTTCTTATGGTGCACAAACAGGAGAGGGGGTGAGCAGGCTTCTCTTACACACAGATGAATTTTAGTGAAATTTGTTGATGAATGATATGAAAAATAAGAGAAGCTACATTTTAATCTCTACATATTTATATTGAAATGAGTCACACAATATCAAGTCTAAGTGTTTGTTGCACAACTTCCTTAATAATACATTCCTCTCAAATTTACATAGTCATTATAGGTGCTCTTATAACAAATAACCAAGTTTCCCTCCTTCCCCGAAGCTACTGAATAAATTATTCACAACATTTTTCTGTCATTGTCCACTAGCTCCAGTGGAACTATCCCACCACTATAAAAGGGAATAAAGTACCTTAGCCTGAACAAACACGTCTAGAATTAAAAAATAAATGGCTATCCATGTCTTCATTTTGCTGACTGCTTATTTTACCGCTCAAGTTTCAGATAAAAACACATTTCATGCTGTAAGGAATGCAATCTGTTACAGAGCATGAACAACATACCAACTTGTGTACCACAAAATAACAAGTTTGTGTGAGTACAGGCAGGACTGCTGTTTATACTGCCAGATTCAAACTTTTAGTTAGATAATTTTTGGCAGTGAAAGTACTAGCCTGTTACTTATATACCAGTTAATACTTTTAAAACAAAACAAAACCAAAAAAAACCCTTCCCTCTCCCAAAAGAAAAATTCCTTTTTATGGCCCCATAAGTCCTACTTTAACTGTATTTTTTATGTTGTAATAGATATTTTGGGAAAAGTTATAGTAATTTCCATCTTTCTCCAGCAAGTAAAAATAAAAACTGCCGTAATATTTTAATTATGTTTTAACACAAAGTTTTAAGAGTAGTAAATTAAGATTGAGGCAAATGAAACACGTTGACTTTTATGTTAACAGGTTTAAGGTAGAATTTGTTGCTTTTGAATTAGCTATAGAAGAGGCTATAGCCATTTCCAGTCATTTGCTTTTGGTAGACAAGATTCACTAACATGAAAGGACAGAAGTACATAATAAACCATATAAAGTGCTATGCAAGATTTTTTAATTAGCATGTTGAATGACAGAAGGGAAAGCAAACAGGAATTACAGTTAAAGATTTTCTTTCACACATAAAATGTTCTTTCTCTGTTTTCTAGGGCAGTGCCTCAGTGGTAGGGCATCAGCCTCAAAGTGTGTAATTTTCACCAGAAGAAATTAAATGTAATATCAGTCTTCAGGAAGAATGTTCTGAGGGTGGGTAAGAAGCAACAGCAAGTGTGAAACTTTCATCGGCCGGAATTTCTGGCTCACACTGATACTAACTTTTGTTCTTGTTTCCTTCACCTTTTAAAAAGAGACTTTTTAAGTCTCTTAATGGAAGATTTAAAATCTTACTTTTATTCATGCATCCTCATAAATACATGTTTTTAAAATATCACAATCTAAACGGCTTTTTCTAGGTCCATTTTTGTTATCATAGGATCTATTTTAATGGCTACTAAGCTACAGTGTCCGTACCTTATCTTTGTCAGTTAATGTATCTAATTCCACCATTCCCGGAGGGAATAAACCTGAAACTAAAGCCTGCAATATATTAAAGAATCAAGAACGCTTATGCAGAACAAACAGAGGATTTAGCTTGAATAAACAGCAGAGATCTCAGTGTCTTTTATGTCCAGGGCTCAGAACTGGAAGAAGAAAATGACTATAAATCAACCCCATGAAACAACATAACATAAATGTTGTATGTTTATTTAAAACTTTATACAATCATTTATCTGGGCTATAGCTCAGTTTCAAAAAGTGCTCTGCTGTAATGAGGCACTGAAGCTAGCAGTGATCAAGAGTAAAAAGACAGATAGTTTTCAACCAGAATTTGCTTATGGGAAAAATGAAAAGCACTTAAGCAGACACAAAGTACCTACAGCCAGTAGATCAAGCGAGAGGATAACACAGTAATAACAAAAACTTTGATAAATTTTTTCCTGTTTCTCTTCAAAATATCACATTTCTTGTAATGTGACATTGTTTTAAGAACTAGGAGGCAGCAATTTATGCCTTAATTTTCACACTTGAATAAAGGCTGATTTGTTGTCACTATGTGAAGTATGACATGTTTTTCCACAAGAATTAAGATTAAAAAAAAGCAGGCGGCAACTTCATCTTAACTTGCATACCAGAGGGAGCCTCTTTAAATGTGCTGCTGTGTACTCTCCCATCTGTAACAATGCTTAGGGTTTAGAGAGATCATCGTAATGGTAAGTATTGTTTGCTGTTTGTGGGAGAATAAAAACGCAGCATATGTATTTACTCTCTAAAGAGGCATGGTCAACATCAGACATACTATAGTAAATGTAATGCAGATTTTATTGTGAGCAAATGAATGCAACTTTCTTCTGTACACATGGCCAAATTCTACCACTTTTACACTGGATGCATCTACACGTACATTAAAACACTTTTACTAATGCACATTAAATTTAGTACCTCCAATATGAGGCACTAAATAAATGTACATTAGGCTGTGCTAATGCATAGTAGCACAAGCACATGTTTTTTTAGGTGACCCTTAATGCACAGTAGCCGATTCTACTACACATTAGCATATTAGCACTGTTGTTTTTACACACTGCTTTAATGCACAGTAGAATCAGCTACTGCGCGTTAAAGTGCACATGTAGATGCACCCACTGCATAGCTTCTTATTTCTTGAATAGTCCCAAAGCAGAACTTGGCAGTTCTACTAAAGAAGTGAAGTACCATTTAACATTGTATGGCAAAACCTGGCTCAGAGGTATCCTGATCTCTTGAATTTGTAGTCTTTCACTCCCGTGTAATAGATGAAAGGTGATGGGTTTCCTGCAGTGCCAGGCCTAATATCCTGCTAAGAAGCTCCATATCTGCATGGCAGAATAGTGGTGTCTGTTTTGTAAATTGGGTCTGGAGTATTAATTTATCTTTTTATTAAAGATGTGCTGGTTTCGTGTTTTTAGACAAATCTCCAGCACCAAAGAGGGCACAAATGTTCTTTTCACATGTGCACAAGTACAAACTTGTAGACAGTGCTTCCTCCCCCAGCACCCTTCTCTATTTTCCCCAGACAGTAAAATGAAATTCTGGTAAATCCTTCTTTGTAGAAATGCAAGATTTGCTAGCTGGGATCATACCATATGTGTATGGCACAGGCAGCTCTTAAAGTTTCAGAGGAAGTCCATCCTGTTGTTGTATATAGCCATTGTGCAATGTTGTTATGTGTATGGTGAAGTCATGGTAAATCTAGGCTTTGACAACAGGGTTAGACTCTGGTGGATAAGTCCTTTATGATCTGCATAGCACATCAGCTGAAGGCTTAAAGCAGAAAGTGTTTTACACAATCATGATCCTCATTATTTTAGCTTGCAGAGCTGCAGATGTTATTAATAGTCATAAAATTAGTCACTTTTAAAGTCCAGTCACATCATTTGTCTCTTGATTTGGATTTCATTTTACTGCCAGCAAACAGCAGAGTAGGAAAAAAAAGCATTATATCAGCAATCAAAAATACGATAGGAAAATAATTTTTTCTGGATTAACATTTTTTGAAAATGGTCTTTTAAAAACAGTGCTGTGAAGTGCTAATGCATCTTCCGCATCTATGCAAGTACATACTTTTTCAGGCAAATATACTCGCTATGTCAATAATTAAATATAATTTATTCAATACTTCATAAGGTTTCAGATCTGTTGTGGACTACCATGTGAATACATATTTACTTTAGATAACGTAAAATGTAGATTATTTCCTTGACAGACTGAAATGACTCCCTAGCAAATATTTATTTGAGCTTTAATTTTTTTTTTACTCCATGTATATGCTAAATATATACATGCATATATGCAAATATCCATACCATACATTAAGAAAAAAATGCTACAAATCATTCATGTACAGAACTCCCACAGCTATATGATAACAGTTCTTATGTGGTAATTGGTGTGGATTCAATTTTTAAAATGTTTGAGCTGTTAAAAATCACCATGTACACTGAACTAAATAGCTCATTTTATTTTTTGTAGTTGAAATCATTTTGGTGGTGTAAACCGTTATTTTGTTATAGTTTTTTGTATTTCCTTCTTTAAAATGAACAAATACCTCCAGATTTCTGTTACTTCTACTTTGTTATATTACAAAGGCTATGGAATAGAGTAAATTGTGCTGTTTGAATATGGCATCTTTTGTAGAAATTAACAGGGGCCCTTGCATGTGACCAGACTGCATTAATTATTTCCCTGTTGGGCTTAGAGACAAGAATAACAGTTTAAAATAGGAATGAGACACATTAGAATATAAGAGGTGGCATGTGCTTGTGAAAAACAGGGTTAGTAGGCACACATATTACTTACAACAGGGTCTGGATGTTTACATGAATGCTAACACAGGGCCAGTAGGAAGGTTCCCCTTCGAGGCTTCAAACTTGTGCAGGTTACTCCACTTGGTTTTGAATTTAACAACATTTAAGAGATTTTTAAAAATTTTTAGTAATATTACTGTGTTATCACAACCGTCATATTTTGTTATACATCCATTTATTTTTGTTGCATGATTCTTGTCTTATGCCTGAATGAATCATAATTTAAAACTTGTTCAGATCCTTGAAAATAATTTAAATTGCCTTTCAGTTTCAAGCAAAGTATAGCAGGAGCCTGTTTTAGAGAATAAAATTACAAACCAAAGGCCAGATTCTGGAGACTCCCTTCATCCACAAGTTTTCCTAATAACTTTGACATCATTAGCATTTTTTTTGACTTGGTAAACTTTCAAGTAAAAAAAGATATTTTAAAGAATGACTTCATTTTTTTAATGAAGAAGACAGTATATTTGTTCTTTGCATGCTTTTCTAAAGTGTAAAAAAATAAAATCTTTCTCAAGTACCCAAGCATTTTCACAATAAAACTGTAGCATTTAAGTTAACTTTATAAACCAAAGAATTTTGGAGTTAAAATATATATTCTATGTAACCGCAAATGCTCATTGCATAAGGCTACTTTATTTCATTTTTAAGTTTAATTTTGAAATTTCATATATCTAAAATGGAGCTGTATGACTCCATAACTATAGGCCTCATTAGGGATAGATCTTACTCTAAAACAAACCAAAAAAAAGAATACCAACAAAAGTTTCAAAAATTAGAACTCTGTACAAATATTGGAGAAAAACATGGCAAGTCTGGCTGGACAATCATAATCAGACAATGAGTCTAGTGCAAGAGGTGTGGAGGGGATTTTGAGTGTTCCTCACTTTTGTAACCTCCCTTATAGAAAGTTCAGCACTGCTAAGGGTTGCTTATATGGTCTCCAGGAAGCACAGCTTTGTTGGAAGTTTCCTAAACTCTTCAGCATTGGTATGCCTTTTATGCCCAGACTCCATTCTCCATGATCCATGTGTTGTGGTAAGTAGTTTCTCTTTTGTTGCATTTGTATCACAACTAAAAATTACTGGGCTGAAAGTACTTCTATGCACATGCAAACAGCACTGCCATACTGCTTGTAATTATGTGTCGTGGGGTTTCCCTCACTGCATTCAGTGCAGTTACAAATGGAAAACATGCTCTAGTTTTAATTGCTTAAGAAGTTACTTATGATATGCAACTAAATGTTTAGTTATGCGGAGGACAGCTTGTCACAGACAGCTTTGTTGCTAATGTATACAAATGTTGGTATGGCGCTGTCCTCCTCCCTCCACACACACGCATACGCATACGTGCTGACCACAGCCTAAATAAGCTGATTTATTTGTTTCAGTTATTTGATAAGTGCATCATACCTCAAACCCTAAGGAACCACTTTAGGGGGATTATAAGTTTTATGATGTGAAAAGATTACTCTGAGTATACAGAAGAAAGTTTATATTGAGAGACTATGCAGGAGCTGAGTTATTTGCAGAGTTTGGGGGTGGCAAGGAGAGATGTGCAGAAGAGAGATTTGCTCTGGTGTAAAAGATTCTTTTTTTTTTTCACTGAAAGAATGACTGCTTCCCCACTAATTCCCCCAGAATACTTCCACCCCAAACCGTTTCCCCCTCACAGATTCTCTCCTTTTCTTTATAAAAACCAATAAGCGCAACAGCAAAATAGTTTAAGAAGAATAGCTGTGCTATTTTAGGTGTCCTACAAAAAAGAATTGTGTGCATGTGCTGTGTTGTAGGAGAGCAGGCTATGAGCTATACTGAGGGGGTAGAATATGCAAGCCTCCTGTGACTGAGGATCACTTTATGGTTTTAGTGGGTTCTGAGCATTTGTGTTAAAATACAATAAATGCCCTTCGCACTGGACTACAGGCTTCAGTAGCACCAGTCTTGACCAGGCATAGAACAGACAGGCAAGTATCCCAATGTCTGTGCCACTGCCCCTTAATTTTGCAGTTCTGGTCTAGGACTCAAGCAGACACTGACTTTTGTGCTGAATGATATGGCAGCAATGAAATTTTCAACCCATATTTTAAAAAGGACTAGGATTTTGAGAACCTCCATTTTTGTGTAGTGCTCAGCACTTCCTAAAAATTGGGCTGCCTTATAGGTGTCAAAACTGAGGCATAAGAGATTTCTGAACATTTAAGCCAACATTGTACTCAGTTTTTCAATTCTAAACACCAATGCACTGATGTTTTCAGTTGAGCAAGTTCTAGTGTATCCCAAACACCAGTATTTTATCAGCATGCCATCTAAATTTGCTCAGATATTTAGTACCTACGCTACACAGACACCACAGCAATAGCACCATTCCTAAAAACAAAAAAAAATCTAATTTAAAATTAATTTTCTGGTGACATGTGGCATGGTGCCAAAACAGTTAAGGCAATTTGCTGTGGACATAAATGCGGACATTTAAGCCTAAATTTTGGCTCATGCTAAAGGATGCTCCAGGAAACCCAAGTGTAAATGGGTATCTGAATATTTAGGCTGTGAAGTCAAAGGCAAGCCACATTGCTCCTCATGTAGGCTGCAGAAACCGGTAGGCCTAAACCACACTAGCCTGATGGGCCACCTGGGCTCCAATAGACCCTTACCTTTTCTTTTTTTTTAACTCCATCAATAGATTAACATTGGCCTAAATGGTTGTGCAGTGTTGCTGAATGTTTCATTTACCTTATCACTCCAGAGAGGAATGTATTTCAGCAGTGAATGATGGATTGTCTATATACTTTTATTTGGGGGCTTATATCTTTGTAAGCAAAACTGTTATTTAAATATTCAATTATATTATTAACGTTCTGGGTTTATTGAGACGTAAGTAAGGTGTATGTTGAATCATAAGTCCTCTATTCATGTTTATTTCCCCCAAAAGTGGGCAGTAGAACTCTATTATACAGAACTTTTTTTTTTTAAAGGAAAGACCTTATGGAGCTGAGATTACAGGCTTTATACTAAAACAAAAGTACTGGAGATAATTGAAGAAAGAAACTTAGGAATACAGTTAAAACAAAAAACACAGTGAGGCAGCTCTATGGCCCATGAGAGTTTTCCTATTGACTTCAAGGGGCTTTGGATCAGGTCCTAATCTCACTTGCTACTCAGAATGAGCACATAGACGATTTATTTTCCTCTGAAGTGCACCAGGACCTGATTGACTTCACCTCAATGTAACAGCTGCACTTTTCTGAAAGCTTACAGTATTAGAGACAACTCTATACTACCATATCATCTGCCTTCCCCCAGACGTACACATATACACTTCTAACCCTGTTTAAGTCCATTAATTAATGCACTAATGTCTGGCTATATGTACTCTGTAATACCACAGTTACTAGAATGGCATTTATATTATACTCTGTCTCCTGTATCTTTCATAAGGGAGTTTTTATCTGTCACCAGAAAATACTGGATAACGCTCTTTATTAGCCTCGTGATACTATAGTCCATCAATACTTGTCTAGGCCTGATGAGATCATGCTATGATTGTTAATCAGAGTGAAAGAAGCGGGTGGGGGGGAGAGAAATACCTTTAGGAAAAAAATCAATTTAAAACTGGTAGTTACAGGTAAATATACAAAATTGTTTTCAGTGTAAAACGGAGGACATTGGCATGTTGGTTAAGCTCAAGTGTAATATCAAATGTCCTTTGAAATGCTGCATGGAAAGAATCTTGGGGTATTCTCAGGGATCTTTTCCCTGACTACTTGATTAAATACAGTCCTCTATGGGCATGTCACACTACCTCTGTGGCAAGCCCAGGAACACTGCCAGGAAATATGCCCAAAGCACACTTGTTCCTGCTGAGCACAACCCAAAGCCTGGAAATGATGGAATGTAGCCGGTTAAATGCAGCCCTGAGTGTGCACCAAAAGCACTCCTTAGACAGAGACCTCAAGAGTGGCTCTGGGTGCTTGCTCTGAGCAGCTCCGTGCCCTAATTTTCAGGCTTTGTCACATGCTTTGCAGGAAGTGTTGGATAAGGCATGCTTTCCAGTGGTAATCCTGGGTTTCCTGCAGAAGCAGCATGTTTAGAGGTACATGGAGAGTTACAGGGGATATCCCATTTTTAACTCATTTATCTGAAAAGATTTTGGTTGCTATAGGTTATCTAATACTGAGTGATGTTGATTATTTATCTGAAACTTTCCTGTGGTTTTGTTTGGCTCCTCTCTAGCAAGAACCAGTTTGTGGGATAGGCTGGTAGTGGTAAGAAATAACATATTGACTGCTTTTTGCCTTTTTCTTAATAAAACTCAAGCATCTCATAGCTATTACTGCACTAATGCATAGCACTGTACAAAAAGGAAAGCTAATGACATGGATTAGCAATGACATTTCACTGGTGTGGGCAGTGTGATCAGTGGTATGGAGGTGCCATTTTACAAAATAAATGCACCTAATCTTTCATTCCCATAATGTGCTGTTAGAGTTCAGCATTAACTACTTTTCATCTTTGTTATATTTTCATAATACTGCTCTGAGGTAAAGATATCTCTCTTGTTGTGGGGAAATGGCGGTAAAAGGACCCTTTTGTCCAAGGCCCCAGAGGGAATCTGTGGCAGAACTAGGAGTGGAACTATGAGGTTGCATCTACACAGTAAATTTACTGCCCCTGGTGGCAGGCTGCTTTCGGGAAGCTGTCCTCCTAAAGTGGAAGCAATATAGTTGACTCTAAGGATATGGGCTAATTAGTTTGTGTGCAAGTTAATTGGCGCTGTTACTCAGCAATACCACTCAGTCCACCCCCAACACCATGAGAAAGAAACTACACTGCTTCTGGTTTAGGAAGCAGTGCAATAGGCGTGAGCACATGGCTGCTAGGGCTGATAAGGTTATTGTATAAAAATAGTCTGACACACCTGGCTTCCAATATCATGAAAGGACTGCTAGAACATACCTAGGACATACACATAAGAGTGGAAAAGTAATGAGTAGGAGAGGTGCAGGATACCTGTGTATGCTACAACACCCTCTATCTCTCAATGAAGTCCACATTAGACATGCACTCTATGTCAGTACCCTCTATCTCTCAGTGAAGTCCACTTCTCAGAAAACTGGACAAGGAATACAGTATTCAGAGTCTGTCTCTCAGGGATTAATTACCCAGTCTAACCCAGCCCAGGATGATGATGGTTAATCCTATGCCAAGTGTGCAGTAGCCTATGTGTAATGATTTGATTGTCTTAGTCAAGCTCCCAATGGACAAATGCCTGTATCCCGTTGGACAAATAATGCTCCCAATAGGCAAATAATGTCCCTTCCCCATTTTGCTGCCAGGTTGACAACCTTAGGAAAGAGGCTTTGGCTGTTTAAACGTGGAAACTAACTTCTTACCCTATGAGATGTTTTGTTTTAAGGTTGTTGGGTCTCACTGACACAGGCTTACCTTGCACCACCTCTTCTTTTTCCAGGAGTAAATGAAGGAACTCAATTTCCAGTGCTGACCATCTGGCACCTTTCACCAGTATTAAATCAGGTTTTAAGACAGGAAAACTTAGACATCCTATCATGCTGTAGTTGGCACTGAAAAGTCCCTTGATATTAATCCTGGCCAGGAATTGTTGCCTAAGACCTCAAAGTATGGGAGAAACATATGTAATTTTTAGAAAGTGATGAGTAGGGATGAAAAATAGAGGAAAACAGCAAGTTGTATGTAATAATTCTTGCCATTTGTTCCTTCATGACCATCTGTTATGACAGTATACTTAACCAGCGTGTTCCAGAGTTAGTTACAATTCAAAAGACCCATGTTCAGGCCTTCAGTGGGTGTAAATTAGTATAGCTCCATTGACTGCAACTGAGCTAGGACAGTTTACACCAATTGAAGACATGCTTCTGCTTCTCTAATTTTCTCGAGGCTCCCTGGTTTCCTTCAGCTACCAGTGCCTGCTGTTGCTCCTGGGGGTGGGGCAGGGTGGCCCACAAGGCTGAAGGAGCCCAAGGCTGGAAGGTTCAGAGGACCCAGTATGGTGCCACTTGGGGGGTGCACAGTGCAGGGGGAGGGTATATAATATGCCCTGGTGCAGTGTGAGGGAGCACACAGCAAGACATGTGTAGACAAAATGGGGGGCCTTAAATTGAAGTGGTGGGTTTTAAAAAACACTTCTTCAGTTGAGGGCTGATTAAATTGCATCAGGAGCTCAGTGAGCAACTGTTCACTAGGGCATCCCTGGGGAAGACCAGAACCAATGGATATAAACTGGAACACCACTTCAGGATTAATACCAAGACAAACTCCTTCACAGTCAGGGTGGCCAGACTGTGGAATAAACTCCCTCTAGAGGTGGTGCAGTCATCTACCCTGGAGGTTTTCAAGAGGAGACTGGATAGTCATCTCGCTGGGGTCACTTGACCCCGGTTGTCTTCTTGCCTAGAGTCAGGGGAGCTGGACCTGATGATCTGCAAGGTCCCTTCCAGCCCTTTACAATCTATGAATCTATGAAAATCCCTGTGTTGTGCACACACCCAGCTAACTTACCTGCCTCTGCGGTGCGGGGGGGAGGGTGAGCTGCCGGTAGGCAGAGTGGCCCCTGGGCTGGGTGGGGGGTGGCATGGTGCTTCCCTCTGTGGCAGCGGTGGTCCCTCCCCAGGCAGCACCCACCCGCCAGCACCTGGCTTGGGTGGTCCCCAGGGGCACCACAGCTGTGGAGGGAAGCACCAGGCCCTCGCACAGCTCAGGCAGGCAGGCTCGGGTTGGGGGGAGATCAGGCTCACTGCTTTTCTTGGGCAGAGCCTGCTTTCCCAGGCTGCTGCCAGAGCCGTGGAGCTGCACAGAGCCCAGTCCTTTGCTCCACGGCTGTAGGGGCAGCAAATTAAAACTCCTCAAAGGAGTTTCAGTTTGCTGCGCCCCAAGTCACTTAAGGTGCATCACACCATTGAATTTCCAACAGCAGCTGAAAGTAATAAGTGATATGCCGCCAAGGCATGCAGACACCAACACCATTAAAGCAGTTCAAAAGCATTTAGCCCACTTTAAAGTGTCATGCATACACACCTCTCATTTCGTTTACATATGGCCATTGAGGCCTGGGGGTGTGTACTTATGCAGTGTGTGGCTGGGATCTTGAAACCCTGGCCACTCAGAATCTCAGGACTCACACTGAGGGAGCATTAGGTAATGAGAGGTACGTTCCCCTGCTTTAAAATAAACAGGGGTTCCCCCCCCCCACAAATAGCCCTGAGTTTAATGATTGTAGAAGCAGATAACAAAAACAGAAGAGGAAAGAGAAAAACGATTCCACTTTTGACTGAACAAGACAAAAAGCCACAGTCACTGAAGAATAGACACTAACAATGAGCCAAACAGGAGTAAAACAGTTGAAGAGAAGTTGAGTGAGCTTTTTAATAAAGGGAAATGTATCTAAGCATTTAGCCAAAACCCCTCTGTGCTGCTCTGATTTATCATCTTTACTCTTATTCTGCTCTGAAGCCAACAGGGACCATTGATTCAACAGTAACCGCCCATTTTTTTCAGAGCTCTCCTAAAACAAATGCACTGCCATAACCACCACTGTTGTATTCCTTTGCGAATTCTGACATAAACAATGCTTCCACTGGGTAGAAGGACAACAGGGCTCTTTAAAATCATAAATTCACTGTCTATTGATTAACACAATTCCTTTCGGGCCTGTGAAATCCTTTTAAACGATTCTCAGACATAGGAACAAAGCTGTGAGCAAAACTCAGTACTCTTTCTATTGTAGAAACAACTTTACTCATATTTTACTGTAGGAACTGTTTAATACTAGTGGTGCTCAAGTTTCTAGCCCTGCAGGGTGGATGAGTGGTATGGGGTTGGTTCACAGGCCTGATCCAATGTAAGGTCAATGTCTGGGGTTGGTCCGCAGGTGCAACCCATAGCGCTGGTGTGGCCCTGCACACCAGATCTGGACATGGAGTTACTCCATGCACTGGTGCAATCCAGCATGCAGGGCTTCATCAGCTAGTTCTCAGGGGTGGCAGATGACAGAATGAAGAGCAACAGTCTCAAGTTGCAGCAAGGGAAGTTTAGGTTAGATACTGGAATAATTTTTTCACTAGGAGGGTAGTAAAACATTGGAACAGGTTACCCACGGAGGTTGTGGACTCTCCACCCTTTAAGAAGCGGCTAAACAAAGCTTTGACTGGGATGATCTAGTTGGGGATAGTCTTGCTTTGAGTAGGGGGTTGGACTAGATGACCTCCTGAAGTCCCTTCCAACCCTAATTTTCTATGATCTGATCTGCCAGATTTTTAGGCTCGTGGGCTTCCTCACAAGCCAAATCTGGCTTGCAGGCTGGAAGTTGAACAGCACTGTACTATAGTATACCAGACTTTAAAAAATCTGGTAGTCAGGCCATAAAAAGTTAAATATATTTTTATTGATGGATTCCTAAAATTTATGGCCAGAGGGAAAATTAGAAAGTCTTGTCTTATCTGTACATTGTAGGGTGTTAAATTTCATCCTGTTTGAGCCCTGTTCGAGCGATTTGTTTGGCAAAAATCTAATTTGGTTTTGGGTAAAACATATCTTCCACAAAGCATACAATATTTACTTGAAGTTATCCAGTCTTGACATCAGTTATCCTGTCTGTGAGTGTTCAGTCCCTCCAGTACAATGTCAGAATCAGTGGAGTGGGTGTGCCCGGCTTGGATCTTAACACAAATTCAGATTTTGAACAAGCCAAGGAAAAGAATAAAAATTATTTCAATATAATTTCTAACCACTGGTTTTCATCTGAACTTTTAAAAAGATATAATTCAACAGAAGAGAGGCAATGGGACCTTAACCTGTTCAGCCTCCGCAAGAGAAGGCTGAGGGGGGACCTGATGACCGGAATAACGGCCACAAGTTGTTGGAGAGTAGGTTTAGACTAGACATCCAAAGGCACTACTTCGCTGTCAGGGCAGCTAGGATCTGGAACCAACTTTCAAGGGAAGTTGTGATGGCTCCTACCCTGGGGGTCTTTAAGAGAAGGCTTCACATCTACCTGGCTAGGGTCATTTGAGCCCGGTTTTCTCTCCTGCCCGGGGCAGGGGGTCGGACCTGATGATCTACTTCTATGAATCTATGAACGCTGGATTCCGTGAAGGTTCATGTGTTTACATGTGAGGCATTGTTTCAGACTCTTGAGAAATCCAGATTAGCAAAGAAAGAAGAGTATCATTTCTGAAAGCTAAATGAGTTAGCTAAATATGCTGGTCCATTAGACCTGCAAGCAGAGCAAATGTTTTCATGTCCATTGGCTATTTTATTAGTCTTTTTTTCTTGCTGCTTGATATTCAGAATCCATCAGTTTTCCTGGTCATCCTCTGAAAACCTGGAGAATAGTGCAAACACTGCTTCTACCCATAGTATGTGGATAATTATACTGATTTACAATATAAAATTGTGTTTCAGATGTTCCATTTAAATCTTATCTTTTCCACTGAAAAAGAAATGGAGCCACTTTTGAAACTGTTTGTTTTTTATTAAGTTCATAAGTTCCTTTAAACACAGGGAAGTGTGACTATCATAGACATTTTTTCAAGGATCTGGAAAATGAAACTTTTCTAAGGTATAATTTTTTTCACTAGACTTGGGTCAGAATGGGTGCATCTACACATCACCATTGCTATGGCACCATGCATTAGTACTTTCTTTTGGAAGTCTTAAAGCACAGCGCAATATGGGCAGTTACTGCACTGTGTGCATGGTGCACAGTTGGATTTTGCTTCTGTGTTGCCATAGCGGTGTCTATACTGGGGAAGTGCACTGCTATGGCAACAGAGCTGCCATCACATGTAGTCCCATGTGATTGCTATGTTACTTTAGCACACTGTATGGCAACGTAGTGCATCACTGTGTTGCCATAGGGCAACCTGTAAACATGTTCACAAAGGTGTAGAGAGACTGCATGCAGTTAATATGAGTGAAAGACAATAGACTAGTATGTTAGCAGTATACTATGCTCCTAAAGGTATAAGAACATATAACATAAAAGATGAGTATGCTGCTTTTGGACTTCTGTAATTCATACAGTTGAATGTTTAGAAGGTGTAAGTATCAGAGCCCCTCTGCACATGCAGGTAAAAGTGCAAGGGGAAAAAGCATGATCCACGCAATTGTGCCTCCTGCCATACCACACATGCATGGCAGGAGGCATGATTGTGGGACCACATATAAGATCCCATTGCACCTTATTGCTGGTGCAGGGAAAGCCTGATCCCAGGCCCCCCTACACTGGCAAGAAACAAGCTCCTGCAGCTGGGAAATACCTCATGGGAACACCCCACGCACCCTCGAAGCTGGGAGACCGTAGCAGCAGCAATCTCTCAGCCCTGGGAGCTCCATGCACACCAGGGCTGGGAGATTACAGCTGCTACCCACAGCTGCTGGGATCAAGTGTAAGCGTCTGTGGTCCCAGCAACTGTGTGACACTACTGGGGCTGAGAGTCCCCTGAGTTGCTGGACTCCCAGCCCTGGCTAGACATGGTGTACCCCTGCAGATGGGAGAGGGGTCAGTTGACAGGGCTCCAGTCTCAGGGAAGACCCTGCTACCTGTGAAAATTAAGGCTGGATACCAACCACCTATTTAGTTAATACACAATTTTGCGATCTAACTTCATATCTGGTTGGACCCACTGAAATAAACAACTTTCTCCCACCCTGGAGATTGTTGAATGCAATGACTGTAAATTCAACAAGCAGAAATTCAAGTTCAAGGGCAATGCAATGTGCACAGTGTCCAAATGTGCAGAGAATCAATTAGTGCCATGAGGCTAAAACTTGCTAAATCAAAAATATGTAAATAAAATAAATTCTGTTTATAGTTCTGTCTTTTGAATGTGACTTGTAGTGCCTATTAGTGTACAACAGCATATTAGTGTACAGCTAATCTAGGAAGCTATGTAGCACCAGGGATTCATAATTTTTCATGTTTCTGGGAACTTTCAGGGGTACTGTACAGCTCAAAGATGGTTCCCACCATAGGGTAGATAACATGTCTGCTACACACCCATATAGCAGCTTCAAGATGCCTGCCATTCATCACATAGATTTTTCAAATTTTCAAACATTTCAAGGAACCTCGTGGGAAAACTGCTGCACTTTGGAAACATTTCTGAGGGTGGAATGAGATTATTTGATTTGGAAAGCAGAAATGTTACATTTGAACCAGTTTCCTCACACCAAGTACTAAGGAGGTCATTACATGGTTCTCCTCAGTCAATCAGACAGGTACTACGATCATCAGTCAGACAGGTACTACTCTGTTTTCACTTGTTTATACCAGGATGTGTTTGCATTTCTCATTAATTTGTCAGTTTTCATTTGGAAAACATTCTTGTGCAATCAATGAGAGTCAGCAGGTAAACCTAAATACATCACAGTCTATACCTAATGAAATCATTTAGTCAGCTCTAGATAGTATACATCAGTAGAACCGGAATATATCATAAGAATACACAGATACTAAGGAAATATATTCAGACATTCTCTGTAAGTAATTGTGTATACATATAATATACCTAAATAAGTTAAATAAAACTAAAGAGAGATTTAAAAAATGTTCTTTACATAAAGGTAAACAATTATAATATTTAAATACTTATAATATTTAAATACTAAATATTATAGTAATAGTAAAATCATAAAGAGTTATATTGCTAAGTTTTGCAAGGTCTCATTGCAATGTGTTAGCGATAAAAATTTCTAAGATGCCTGTTGTTTTATATAATGGCAGTTACACAATCTAAGTCTGTTACATGTTTTTGCAAATCAAACTTTAGTCAAAAAGTAGTTCCCTTGTATCTATATACAATCTACTTCTTTGAATATATCTATACTGAAGTGCAGAGGTGGATCCAGAGGGGTGCACTTGTGCACTTGCAACCTTTTTTGCTTCCTGGTCCACCCAAAATTTAAAAGCAGCTGCCTGACAATAGCAGCAGCATGTCTATTCAGGCAGCAGTAAGAGTGTCAATTGAATTCATGGATCATTAAAATCTACCTAATTTCTTCTGAACTCTTCATTCCACAGGTGTTAATGACTTTCTCTCCTTTTTAATGTCTTGATGTTCCACTAATCAAACTATCCTTTCTTCTGCAATTCTGCTGTCTGTTAGCTGCTTGTGGCAATGTAGCTCCTATTTCACAGCCCTGCAGACTGTTTTTAAATCATTCCAATAAAGTTATATTTATTTTATGTCAATCTTCAGATTAATAATATAGCCCTAGGCCCCTGGCATATTAGTAAAGTTTCTAGTTCCTTTTTACCTGGAGAAAAATATTTTCTGTGTCATGCACCACACCATTTGCACCCTCCACCTTTTCAAAATCCGAGATCTGTCCATACTAAGGTGAAAGATTTCTTATGTACTCACATAAATAGGTCCATTTAAATGAGAAACTGGTATACCTTACACTGTATAAATACCTGGTACAAATGGACATTTACACGAGTAAGGACAGCAGGATTTGCCCTTCTGTCTACATAGATATTCACAACTTCATACCCACAATAACAGCATCGTGGGTACATGGAGATACTAAATACTACAGAGAACTAGCACCCAAAACTAGTGTTATTGCTTTCCTCAAAACACTGGTCTACAAGATTCATGACACTTCACACAAGTGCAAATCCTGTGAATGTTATATAATTATTATTAGGGTGAGGTGATGGCTGAAACACAAGGCATTGTACAGTATGTGTTACTACTATTGTCTCCTGACCCCTAAGCAAAAAATGTGTCTTGTTACCTGAAGCAGTGCCCAGCCACATACTATAAGTTAGTGGTATCAAATCCCCCTGGCTGAACCCAGACCATAAGGTTCCTTGCAGGCTAGATCTGGATGCAGCACAGAACAAGTCCTGGGATGAGCAATGATGGTGGCTGCAGGGCTCCATGCCCCAGATTTAGGTGGTAGACCCTCCCCTGCTTGCCTTACTCCTGAATTCCTGGCCAAATGTTATCACTCTGTGGGCCAAATCCTGCCAACAAGCCACAAGTCTGACACCCCTGCTGTAAGTAAAGATCTGTTGTTTTGTATATTATTAATAATTTCCCTTTGAGACAGTTTTTTTCACCCATTTTGTCCCTGTTATGCTGAATCATAAAGAGCTGAGATTTACCGTTTTTGGAAAATTGCATAAATCAATTAAGCTGCTTCTATTCAGCATATAGCAGGTACTGTTTAAAATGTGAGATCACTCCTAAAGTACAAGGTGTACCACTCAGGTAAAAGTAACTGCCCTTTAGTAGGCAGTTGAGAGTGTCCATGAAATGTAGCAGTGTATGGTAAAATCAACCCCCCTACCCCGCCAAACTGGAAATATTTGAACTTGTATGCTGTGCTGTGCCCTGCAGCTGGATTTAGAGGAAGATCATATCATAATCTGGATCTTGATGATTGGTTTTGCCTCTCATCAGCATTTTTGGCCAAAGTACTGGGCACATTTAGTAACTTGTATCTGGATTGGTAAACACTTTTAGAACCATTTCTTGGTTATGTTCAAAAGGTATTACTCATGTGAGACTGCATTATAAATGCTAACCACCATGTTCACTTTCTAGGATATATTCACGTTAATTTTTTTTCTGGGAAAAAAAAAAATTTTAATGCGATCATTTGTTGGGCCTTGGGGTAAAATTACATTTCACAGCTCCCTTGTTCCCATGCTATGGTAAAAAAGAGATTGATGTCTAAAGTTTCAACTGTATTTGTCTTACAAATTTGTTTGACTCCCTTGAGAATAATTGTCTCATATCATTTGAAAGCTGGTAATTCCTTTGGAATGACCTCTGTGTTATAATTACAGCAAGAGTACTAGCATGTAGCTAGGCAAAGTGAAAGTTAATGTTCTTGGTTTCTAACTGTTGTTTTTATTAAACGCCCCCCCCCCTTTAAAAGGGGGATACCTAGAGATATGAAGTCTACTTGAAAGTGCTTTTTGTAGATAAGTGTTTAGCAGAAAAGGGCATTTTGTATTATAAACATTAAACATTATCTACAGGTTGCAAAATCTTTGTAAAGTCATTTTGCATATCTGGAATATATTAACAAAAATGAAGTTTTTGAGAGGATTTTAAAGGCACGCACCTTAGTGGCATTTGTTTTCCACCTTCTGCAGAATTTCTCTTCAGAATAGCTAAACTATTTTGCAGTTTTGTGCGGTTCAGAAGTGGTTTACATGTTGATATGAAACTGAACTGTGGATAAACTGAAACTTCCATGCTCAATAAGAATGAAAAATCATAGGAAGTACATAAGACATTTGGGAATGACAGTGAACAGGTCACTGAATATGCAAAATTAGACACCAGTTTTGGTGTGTCATGACTGCAAAAAAGACAATGCAATTTTGGGCCAGAATATGGTTCAGTTCTCTCCCCTTCTGTACTGGCCTCCACGAATCACTAGAGAGTTCTTCAGAGATGAAAGCTGGAGAATCAGTGGAGACCATTCACGAGGGGGTGTGAAGTGAAAGAGATTTCCAGGCAAAAGAATCTATACACTTATTGGTATGCAAGAACTGAAGTGCATAAGTACTATCAACTCTAGTAGGATTTACACACCCAAATCCTTTCTGCTTCAGTGAAATAATAAATATCACACAAAATACCATGTTTGAGAGTGTATGTAATACTCTGTCAGTGTTCTAGGATCTATCCTTCTCTTGATTTACAAGGAAAATTACCTGCAGTAGCCCCTATTAAGTTAGTGAAAAGTTTTAGCATATAATCCTTCAGGGCACCTAAAAATGACATTGGAGTTAATTTGTCATGAGTCTTCCATTTAAATAAATTCTGTAATGAACTCCAAGGGGCTTACTTTGTTAGGTATAATTTTATATACGTTCTTCAGCTAAACTTAAAGTTGAAATGCAGCTTGGAGTATCTGCAAATACCTGCTTTATTTAAAAGGTACATATAGATTCTGTTCCGGTTATGATTAATTCATTATTGTAGACACTATTTTAAAAAGTCAGCATTTGCCAACTGTTACCATGGTATCTGAAATACCATCATTATTTCCTATTTTACTAGGCAGAAACTGCTGTGACTTGGCTACCTTGCTATGGAAATTGTTAGTAAGTATTAAGGACCTGATTCGCAAATACATTAAAGCAATGGTCCCCAACCCATTGCTCAATGGAAACATATTCCCTGCAAGACCCTCCAACACTGCTCAGGGCAACAGGAAATTAATAAGTTATAACAAAGGGTGACAAGGAGAGCAAAGTATTATATTGGCCACTGCGCATTAATTCCTCAGTATTTTTGTTTATTGGCTAGTGAAGTTTGAGGACCGCTGCATGAAGGTTTATAATGCTAAGATGGCATGAAGAGGCAGTTTTAGTGTTAAATAAGAATTGTGTCCTAACATTCAAATTGCAACCATCTTGTGACATGACAAAAAAAATCTAACAATATTTTTGCTTGATACATGCTTAATTGTATACACAATAAACTTTCCATCAGGATGCAAAGCAAGAATGACTGGATCTTTCCAAGTTTCACCATCTGAATTCTTACCCCTATTTTTTTCTGCCTCCTTTCAGATAGTCTTTTGGGTGGTGGGGGGGAGGGAAGGGAAGGGAAGGAGAGGAGCCCTTACAAGCTTGTAATAAAATATTCACTTGAATTTGTGTATTTTTGCATTACCTTAGGACCTTAATTGTTGAAATTTGTGTCAGAAATGCCTGCCACAAAAATAGAGTTTCCTAAAGTACTTTCAGCTAAATGGTTTGATAGATGTGTAATGTGAGCCTGCATAGAGGCTGTCTAGTGACAGAATTAAAGGAAAATGAGAAACTTTGTTGAAGAGTAATGAGAATGAATGTTTTGGCCATCACATTTGATGAATATGCTGGAAAAATAGTTAAAGTGCTTGCTGTGTTAATATCAGCTGACATAACAATTGTTTCCAGAGCACCAGACTTCTGAATTCTCACATAAAACGCTAGGGAACTTGAACAAGGCAAAAGAATTTAAGGTTTGGAAGGGAGTGGGGGAGAAGGAAAGAAAAATAATGTGTGTGATTGGCTAAGTCAATCTCTTTTTTTCTTATTGAAATGGAGATGATATAAGAAGTTTTGGTCCTGGCCTGAGCCAAGTTAAAAAGAGCTTTAGTATTGCTATCTAAAGGGAACAACGTGGCTCTTACCTTTATCAGCTCATGCCCTGAAGAGTCAGTTCATTTATTCTGGAATCAAAATGAAAACTAGTTTATAGAGTGAGAAGTAATAAAAAAGCTTTTCGAAAATGTTGAATCCATTGCCTAGTTATAGATCCTTCTTTTCATTACATTTCCAAAGATGCCATATTGGAACTGGCCTTTGTGCAGGTGTGCAGTGTTGGGGAGATATGATCTTTGCACCGTGCATGTACAAAGTCAGAGAGAACTGCAGCCTCTGCATGCATGGGAGTGTCAGGACTGCTCTATTTATGTTCCAGTAGGGTCATGTATCACCCCAGACAAGGCCAAAAGAGACAGTGCATGTTGCGTCTTATAGTGGGTTATAGCAGTAATGGTGCTTCCTCTGTATACCAGGAACTCTGGCCAGTCCTGTAGCAAGGATGGGGGGGGTGAGAAGGGTAACTGCCCTGGGCACTAAAGCGAAGGGGTACCAATAGGCACTGCCCAGCCAGGGCAGATTGTGGGACAGAGCTCATTCAGGTGGGTGCAGGGCTCATTCAGGTGGGTGCGGGGGTCAGGATAGGGCAGTTCCTGCCTCTGCATGCACTCCTGAGCAAACCCCCAGCCAGATCTGTGCACAGGTTGAGGGTGGACTGTCACTGCAGGCTTTGCCCTGGGCACCAAACTTCATTGCTACAGCACTGACTCTGGCACAATTGTTTCTTGTACTCCCCCTGAAATGAAAACTATGCCTTAAAGGCAAAAGTATGCACTAATTTGGTAAAAAAAATAGTGTCTGCTAGATGAATTTTTGTTATACTTTTTGTAAACTCATTTCAGTAAAGAAATGTGTTTTTAAAAACATTTAAAGCATTTTTAAAACATTCAAGATGCTACAGATCAGCTTTATTTGAGCTGGACTAGCTTGTGTTTTGGCTGGCAAGCCCTCACCAAGGTCTTCTGCCCTTGTACTCGTGTTACATATGCTCATTAAAACACTTCTCTTTAAAGAGTTATGCACTGTACAGCAGGTTTGCCCAAGTAAAAAGCTTACTCAGCTAAAGATTACAACACTGGAGTAAATTTGGAGAAGTATTTAGGCATTACCCTGCCAGTATTGGATGCAGTTACTTCATTATATTTGGAAAGACGTCCTCATTTTGTGTATACAGAACAATCAGCTTTAGCCCTGTATGCTTATTTAGGTAAAAGTTCAGAAAAATGCATCATCTCTATCTTTTATTGCTATCTTTTATGAATTTTGCTGAACATATGTAGTAGGTTGCTGTATTTTTCTTGAGATTGTACATGCATCTAGACCTGTGTATGAAGTACAGAACATACAACATTCAAATTTTGTAGCCCTTGGACCTGATCTTCAGCGTCCAACTTTTGTGGTCTGTTATAATTTAGGACAACTACAAAGATTGCTCTAAGTTGCCTTTGCTTCCCACTATAATGAGACTTGCCATGTGCTGAGTTGTTCCTCAAGTTTAAAATATACCATTAAGGCAACTCCACAGTACACTGGCTCCAAACAGCAGAAATAGGTCAGTAGGATATAAGAAATATTCTTATTTACATACCCTCTAAGAGTTGACCCAACATCTATGGAGGTCAGTGAAAAAAAAAGCATTTGGATCAGGACCTAAATCAGGCTTAAAGCCACTCCTGTCCTCATACATGGATTGAACCATGCAGAGTTGGCCATCCCCACATAGTCCTTCTTCCTCAGCCTACCAATTTTAATCGGACTGATCAAGTACTTGAAGTTATATGCATATGGTTAAGTACCTTGCTTGGCCTTAGCAGCTGAGGTTGGAAACTGAATTTTTTCATATGATACAGTGTACAAACCCAAGACACAGATAATCAGCAATGATACAGTGTACAAACCCAAGACACAGATAATCAGCAATGTAGCAACAATTGCACTTGCCAAGTGGTATTAACTTAAGCATTTTGCATCTTGCTATCTGGTAAGAGCTCTTGTAAGCATGTCAGTACTTTTTCCTTCTATGCATTTGTCTTAGGCTAAATGAGCAAGATGTAATTGTGCTCATAAATGCAATTCTTACTTGTTGTTGTTAGAGGGACTAGGATGTTGTTTCACATGTGGTTCCAAGTTTCTCGGACTATTGTGACCAACATTCCTCAGGGACAAATTCCAGAATTATTTAGAAATTATAGAGCAGATCCTAGAGCTATCATAAACCTTTCGTCAGTCAATAAAAAGGGCTTTTCTTTTCATAAAAAACAGCTTAAACATTTTTGCCTTAAAAAAGGAATATTGATGTTGGAAATGTGAAAACTTTGCCTGAACTTTTATTCTCTCTGCTTCTTTTTTTCATTTCCTGTTTTTCTTTTGTATGTGTTGAACCCTTTTATGAATACCTTAATGCCTTTTTGATCCACTTATGGATGGGGTCCGTCGAGTAACGCTTCCATGTTGCCTACGTCTGATTCTCACCACTGGGATGCAAAGCAGCCAAAACCTCTAAAGAATTTAAGAGAGAGATGTTAGCCAGCACTGAATTTCTTTTGAACAATGGAAGAATCATTTTGGGTTTTAAATAGTCTTAGAAACTCTCTCAACATACAAAGAGTTCTAGGAACAGTGTGAAATATTTCAGAACATTTTTGCTGGCTTTCAGGGGGCAGTAAAGTTGTTTCTATGATACATTTCAGCAGCTGTCAGTATACCATTCAACATTTCTGCTTGACTTCTAGGCAGTGGAAAGTGCAGTTTCCATTATTATTACTGGTTAATTTACTCACCTATGGCTCAGAACTGGTTCTTTCTTTTCAATTAACTGATTTTTACCTCATTTAAGCCAACAGGCCACCTACTACTGGAGCCGTAAGTTTTAACCCTGTCCCTGTTAACACATGTGTCTGAGCTAACCACAGAGCCTCCTGTCAGAAAAGAAAGGCTGCATCCAGACTGAGATCCAAAGCAGCGAACACATTAACAAATAGAGAGCACTGTCTTGCCTGTCACTTCAGTCAACCCAATGAAAGCCATGCCTCATACCATAAACTACAAATATAAGAATGAAAAATGTTTCAATATATGTTCTGTAGTTTGAAAACTCTAATATATTGCTGGACTTCTCTATGTGGACAGTGATTGTCTTCTTTTGTGAATAAGGTTTTAGAATAGATACCTAAACATAGTTCCTGATCCTATGTACACCAGCTCAGTTTTTTTAAATTTCAACCATTTTTTATTTTTAATATAGTGCTAGTCACAGTGGTTATATTTGTCTGTATTATGCCTGGTTCTGAATTTGTTATTAATTATTTACCTATATTGCATTTTGTTATTCTTCTCAAAAGTTTCTGTCCATTGATTAAGGATAAAAAAATACAGTACAACTTAGTTCTTTGTGTAAATCTGATATCTTTTATTAGACCAACTCAAATAGTTGGAAGACTTCTTTGGAAGCTTTTGGGTACAAATACCCCTCATCAGGCTGAGGATGCTGAGTTGGCTGAGGATGCTAAAAGTTATCAGATTTACCCAAAGAACCTTTGTCTGCCCAGGTCCTTAGACCATCATGACTACAACCTGTACCCCAGTATAAGTTAGTGACACTTTATGTATAACTTTATCAGTCAAAGAGATGGTCAGAACGAATGGTTCATGAATAATATGTAGCCTGGAATCAGTTCATAGAAACTATTTCGCAATAACTTGTCAATATGAATATAGCTGGAAAAATATGCATTGGTCCTGGGGAAAAAAGCCTACATTTATCAGATAACTTATTTGTTATGAATAATTCAACTAGTTCTATCTGTATCTTCATATATGCATGTATTGTACAGCAGTTGACAGCACTGGGAATGACAGCCAGAAGATCAACACTCTAAAGCATTGTCCTCTTCCCATGACTCAAACCTTTACAACTTAATGGAAAAGGGACTTAAATTATTGCTGGGCAGCTGATTGGAAGTTGCTGTACCTGTTTTCAAAATGTTGTAAGTAAAAATTGATGTGATTTTGAAAATGGAAAACTATTGTATAAAACTCTTTAGCACCAGGAGAGCTAGCTGGACTATGGCCATAAACTGCATTTATTCAAGTCATTTTTGCATTAATCAGTGTGGCTTGAAGATTGTGTTCTATGTTTTTTATTTAGTGGTTCATATATTATAAAAAGTGCCTTTAAGTGTTTTGAAGAAACACATTAAAAATCCACTGTAATGCCGAGGTGGCTGACAGTGTTAATATATAGCGGGTACACTTGCCTTTGCAGTTTAAATAATCTGGAGGAGACAGTTTATTTTATTTTATTTTAAGTTTTATCACTGAGGATCCATAATATCAGAGGACTAAATTTATGATGCTTCTTTTCAATACTTCTAAAAATATTAATGAATATTTTTCAGTCACTCAGCTGGAAAATAGGACTTTTCACAAGTTTTCCAACTAGAAGTATAGAAATGATTTGCTGCCTTTTTGATCCAACATCAAGGTATGGGAATTAGCTGATTTGTTTTCTATTAAATATATATATGCCCTAACAGACTAAAAACATTTATAAGGCAAAATGCAAATGTCTGCTTTCTCTAATTCAGCATCTGTTAATTATTATAAATGAGACTTTCATCTCAGGAGGTTTATTTCAACTAAACTTCTACAAATCTGGGTGCTATATCCATAATTTGTCAGAACGGTGGTCATGAAATATGACTGGACATCTCATAGCAACAACATTTCTTCTGATTTCTCCCATCCTTCATAGTTGGTTCCTACCTACCTTATATTTATGAATAACAGTGATGTAACCAGGGGTGGGCCACAGGGGCACCAGCCCCAGGGCCTGGCACAGCTGGGGACAGCCTGCTGGCACGGAGCGGGAGCCGGGCAGCTGCTGGGGGGTCCTGACTTAAGAGAGGCATCAAAATCATCCCCCAACCCCTGTAGATGCTCTTGCAGCAGCAGCTGGTGCACATACACTGCACTGCTACTGCTTTCAGAGCAGGAGCTGGGGTGGGCAGAGCACAGAATGGCAGCAACAGCAGCCAGGGCCTTGCACTCCTTCACTGCCCTGCCCGTCCTCTTCCCTCCCAGCTCTCCCCCAGGGTTTTCCCATGATGTAAACCCAGCTGTCACTGGTGAATAATCCTTCCTTATATATGTATGCATATTGTAGCCCTGGGGAGTGTAAGGATTACAAGCGTGAGTAAAACTCTAGGATTCGGACCTCATTTGGGTGCAGTGTGTGCTGAGTTTGGCTAAAAATGGCAAAGACCTTCTCCTTCCTCACCCCGTACAGGATTGGTAGTGTTCTCTAGAAACTCCTATTCCTTTTTGTCTGGTGTCAGGATTGCTTCCCTTCCTCCTGACATCTGCTTTGGGGTTCAAAGTGTTGTGACAATAGCTTTTCATGTCCAAACCAGAAGTCCCAAGTAGTTCTCTGTTTTTGAACTTGAACCTTAAGATACTATGACCACAGACAGGTGTTACTTTTATGCCTTTCTCCCAACATAAAAAGAGAGCGTGCAGTCATTCAAGGGACTCCTTGTGGGAGAGAACTGGCCCTTCCACAAAAGTTAGATCCAATATCGGTGAGCATCACCTTCCTTCTCCTGATCTAACCCCAGTTCCTGGCTCCCTGGTTTTTGAATTGTCACGTGCACTGCCCACAGGGTGATTGAAAGCTGGGGTGTAGGGAATTGGGGTTAAGGGAGGCCTTCCTCACTTTGCCAGACTCACATCACCACCTGCACTGTCCAGCGGGGCAGCATAGGTAATGATTTAAGCTGGCAGGGCTGGGAGCCAGGGGTGGCACTCTCCAGCCCTGCTCTCCTGGGCCTCTGGCTTTAAATCACCCCATGTATTGCCCATGTGGGCTACAAATGCAGCAAGTTAAAAGTCAGGGAGTCTCTCCCTAGCCCCACTTCCTTGTGCCTCCAGCTGTAAAACTACCTGTTTACTGCCTGCCCCTTCCTAGGCAGGGGAGAAGGCAGGCTGTCAATGAGTGGGGGTTGTCCAGGGACCCATCCTTTAGTGCCCTGTGCCAGAGAGCTGTCCTCTGTAGCTCTTCAGCCAGGAGACTGAAACGCATGTATGCTTCATCCCCCAGGCTATTTTTTCTAATAGGGAGGATTTCAGCTAACCTTTAGAAATGAATGCCTGTTCATGGCTTCTGTCACTCTTTCCAATGCCACAACAGAACCAAGAGAGCTCTGTGCAAGCTGAATTGAGTTAATCTATGGAAAAAAATGTATGAATATTGTTAGTCTCGTGTCTAAGCCACCAGCAAAAGACTAACAGTTTGGAGTCAGTTTAGTTTGGGTTCTGAGCAGTTTGGGTTTGGTTTTCTTTTCTATTTTACTCAAACTAAATTGTCCATCTCTAGTAATTATGCCCAGTGGGCCATATCCTGCAGTCTTTAGTCTTTATTCAGGCGAATTTCCCATTGACTTCAGTAAGAAGTGTGCCAGGATAAAGACTGAACAGGGACTGGCAGGCTTTATGTGGGATATTTTGAATACTGTTTAGATACGTCTTTCTGTGTCAGTATCTCCATTTTTTCTTCAAATAATACCATTTAAAGTAGATGTAAGCTAATTTAAATGACATGATTCAAAATAACTGCCTCTCACGTTTATTCAAGAGGCAAAGGCTAGGAAATTAACCTTTTGAAAAGAAATGTAGTATACAGAATATACTGGGGAGAGGGCAATAGGTAAACAAGATCTGGCTGGGAATGAAGTGATGTGAATACACAGGAATTATTTAGTACTTTCCCCAGACTGTTAAGAGGACCACACAAATACATGCCTGTCACAAATATAAAATGTGATATATATATATGATGATGACTCAAATTCATTACATTCTATAGGATTACATGTGTTTTGCTGGGCTGCCAACCCACTGCAACAATATCAAAATGTACTGGAGTATATTTTTTCACTGCAGAAGAAATGTAAGAAGAGTCTCAGGAAAGTTATGCATTCAAGGCCAAATATATCCTTAGTGTAATTCTAGTTCAGTGGAGTTTCACAAAGGATTAATTCAACCTTTGGAGCTTTGAGTAGAAACTAGCTTTGAAGGAACTACCACTGGAAACCATGGTAGCTCTACAGACTCCAGGACTCTGTCGTTTTGACAGCTATTCTCTAGTCACACCTCCTTGAATTATTATAATGCAGTCTCATGCTACTGTTCCTTCCCAGGAGGGACATAGATATCAATCAGGCCAGTCACCATGTTTTAAAACTGGGGAACAACTTTGTATTTTCTGTAAGAGATAACATAGACAGGGATTTAGCAGCATGTGAATGTGAGATCTAGGGATCAAACTTACTGGAGTTCTTTTCTCTTGGCCAGGTCACCAGTTCAGTCTCATGGAGTTTTCTTGGCCTTGTGTCTCTAGCTGACCTATCCATGGAGAGTATGTGGATATTTTTGGCTCTTTAGAATATGAGGAACAGATCAGAAAAATTATAGCTGGCAAAGTCTTAGTTCATTTAGTCTGTCTGCCTGGCTGAGAAGGATTGTTCCCTAGAGTAGTTTTTCTAGTGTTTGCAATCTGACCTAGATCTGGTTATAAAAATGGAAGTATTGAAAAAAATGCCGCTTTTTGGTTTAAAAATGCTGGAGTTCAAAGTACCCCCTTTTAATCTGTATAGTCATGCACTTTTACAGTGGGGAATAAGAGATTTGATATATCCAGTATCATAAATTGTGGCACCTTAATGGTAGTGAATTTTCCCACTAAGCTGCAATGACATAATATAAAAAGCATGATGTGGTGATACAATGGAATGACACTTTAGCAATAATATTTGTATTACAGTAGTATCCAGAGATCCCAGTCAATATATACATACATATATGCAGACAGAGCTCCTCTTCCAAGGAGTTTATTGGTTCTAATTATAGAATGGCACTTCATGCACCTCTGGAGAGCAAGTGACCCTTGAACAATTTATAGTGGTTTCTAGGTGCATCCAGCTGCCCATGTTTCCACTGGGCTCTTCAAGCAGCATGAAGGGCCACAGAGCAGAATATCAGTCTTATCGTGTCCTGTGTGGTGGTACCCAGTACAGACAGTGGTATAGAGCAGCCTTCAAAACTCTTTGCTTCTCCTTCTCTCCCGCAAGAAAAACCCACAGATAGCTAATTAAAATGGCTTTCTATCTGCTTTATACCTGTCAATACAAAGCTGTTGGATCAAAGTGGAGCATTCAGCTTGTGCTGTCCTGATTAGGACATGGATATGATACAAGACCCATTTCCACATAGAAATAATAAGTGGTCTCATTCAACAGCTGTGATGCCCTCAGAGACTGAATTAGATTTCCACCCCACTAAGTGAAAGACTGAAATAATGTAAAAAAACCCATTGGTACACTTTTATACAAGTCACTCAAAGATACTAAAGTTCTCTCCAAACTACATGAACCATGTGGGGTTTTGTTTGTTTCTTTGTTTTTCTTTTCTTATCAAAGTTTTAACTGGGATAACATGCTGGATTTTTTGAGTATCATACTTTACCTGCTCATAGCTGCCTAGAAAGAAAGTGTGGGTCTAAAAATTATGAGTAGCAGCTAGTGGTATTTTTTGTAACACATCTGGTATTGTTTAAGGTTGTGCATAGTCTGTTAGCAGAGTCATTTTCCTTTTTACCGTACCAAATGAAATATATCAATTAAAATCTTTTCCCATTCACTTTTATCTTTTTTGGTCTCTTTATTTTTACATAAAATTTGGAGGAAAACAATCTGAAGATTTTTTTGTCCATCTTTTCTTCCCCAGTTTAATACTAATTCATAATTAATAATTCTGATTCATATGAAAACTAATCGTGCAAAGGCAGTGGGATCTGATTTGTCATGATTTTGCCAAAACCATGTTTTTGCTTATAAAAATCCGGTAATAATCTCCAAATATTGATATAGATCATATAACTAGGACACAACAGATATCCCAGAAGGTTCTGACAACAATGAAAGTCTCCAACTTTGTTTTGTGGTTACCATCAGATAATTCCTTAAGGCATGTGTATAGCCTTTAATCATATGGACTAATGGCCTTGATTCAGAAAACATCCCTGTTTGGTAAAGAAACTAAGCACATGCTTAGCTGTAAGCACATTCTGTTCCCAGTGAAGTGGATGGGATTTTGCATAAGCATGTGCTTGTGTGCTTTCTTTAAGAGGGTTGGATTGCCCAGGTAAAGCAAGACTTGAAAAAGGAATCTGACTATTTGACACAAGTATTCTTTGTTCTGCTCTAGATATTTTCTACTTTTAATTTAATTTAAATTACAAAAGAGTTTTGGACTTACCCAGTCCTAGTGCAGCTGGCTTTCAGCAGATTAAATTTACCTAATGGAAATCTATGTTCTTAAAATTCTAGTTACCTGCTGCTTATCCCACTTCCTAAAACATTGATAGTCCACTGATCTAGATACACAGATGAATGCCAACAGGGAGTGGGAAAGGCTTAAACAGTGGGCTGCAGTTTTATGAGCTTAATAGCAGAAGGGGAGCCTAGGCTACCTCAGGGCTCTGATACAAGACGTTTATGTGGTCCAGTGCTGAGAGGTACTAGAAGGTTCCTGCCGTATGCCCAGTTACTGGGGATAGACTAACTCTACAGTTCAGCTCAGTGTCCTGAATCTGCTTATTTTTTCCCCTTTTGGATGGGGGGGTGGGGAGGGAGGGGAAAGAAGGCACCAAAAAGAGACCTCTATCTGCAGATGCTTCAGGTCCTCACTACAAAATGAGTAATATTAACCACTCATTCCTGTTTAATCAAGCTTTGCCTCTATAACACTTCAAATAATTCTTTCTTGGCCCTAAAATATGTGACAAGTCAGGCCCAAAGGACACTTAAAAAGACTCATCTTCTAAATCACAGTTCCAGGCGCATAAGGCATAGCCACTAAAGAAGCTCCAAAAGATCTGGCCATTAAGGGTGGGAGCAAGAAGCCAGTTGGTTCCCATCTCATTCTGTCTGGCTAATGGGCGGCAGAGAAGTTCTGGGGAAAGAGAGGCCTACCTTCACATTGCCAGACCTATGCCTCCTCCCCCCCAACTACTCCCACAAACGTGGAGTTAGCTTTCATGCTGTGGCAGTGCACTTGTAGTGCCTGCCACTTCAAGGGCTGAGTCAGGCAGCCAGCAGGTACCTGACTGCAGTGGCCATTTTAAAACATAGCAGTTTGCTGCTGGCAGCCAGGCACAGACTTTGTTGGGCTGAACTGCTGTATGAAATATCTGGCATGTAAGAGCAAGGGGTCTCCTGGTCCTGGGCATGAACTAAAACTGCTCCCTGCCAGGATACAGAGGCTTGATGGGACTGCTGGTGATGTGGCAGCTAGGGTGGCCATCATAGAGGACATCCTGGTTTTCTGCTACTCTTCAAGAGAAAAATAGAGGGCATAAAGTTGTCTGGTTTCATATCAATACAGGACAGAGAACAACCAGACTTTTCGTTGTGGTGGCCACCCTAGTGGCAGCCCCACTTAAATACCAGGACTGCTTACCTCCCCAGTGAAAGGCAGGTCAGGGTGCCTCAAAACTGTGGGTATAAGGGGGCCAGGCACAGCTACAGCTATCTGAGCCCAGGGGGTGTAAGACCCCAGGTAGGAACAGGCATGGCTGTGGCCACCTGAGCTCCTACAGGGGAATGAGATTCTGGAGGCCCTGGGCGGGGGGAATAGATGTGTAGCCCCAGAGAGGGGGTGATAGTGAGGGCCCTGATGAGGGTTGAGTAGAGCTGAGGGTCAGTCTGAAGGACAGCCCTAGGTGGTGTGCTGAGTATGGGTGTGGGGCCAGCCTGAACGGCAGCACATGGGCCACCCCCTTGAGGAGCAAGTTACTGGTTATGAGAAGCCTGGTGAGGGGCTAGGGCAGAGTTAGCCCTCTGTGTGGTGAATCGGCTGGCCACTAACTGGGTGAGGGTCATGGGAGAGGCCCAACAGACTGCATGTCACCACCCAAGGCATGATCCAGATAAAGCCCCAAGGCCTACAAGAGCTGCTTCAAGAGGGAGCAGGGCAGAACAAGTTGTTGATGTGAGAGAGAGACCCTGTAAGAGGGGATGGAGTGCAAAAGCCCCTAGCGAGAGGAGGACGATGTGAATGTGAGTGTAAAAGAGGCCTGAAAAAGGACTAAGTTGGCCTGGTTTTAGGCCGGGAGCATAATGTCAACCAGGATGCTATCTGTGAGGCATGGGCTACTGTGTAGGGGAGGTTCAGAGCAGTGGATAGTGCCCCCCAACTTCAGGGTATGTAATAGATAGACTGCCTTATTTTTCCACCAGTTATGGGAACAGCAAAGTCATGGCAGGAAAGACTGGGCAGACTGCCCCATAGAGATAGGTGGGCGGGCCGACTTGAGACTTGGCCCCGAGGTTGTCCCTTCTCTCACATGCCTTGAATCTGATCAAATTTCCTACCTGGTGTGATAGATGTTGGGCAGTGTTCTGTCTCAGGCAGCTAAGTCAAGTAATTTAAAAGGTGTAAAACTCTTCAAATAGAGTATTGTAATATGACACACTAGGACTGTGTCTACACAAGACACTGACTGTGCAGTCATTATTGCCTAGTCATTTATTACTTGTTTATATAAGTACCAAATGACTGCACACTAACTGGAATTACTGTATAGTAGCATTGCTGAACTGCTTTTTCATGACACTGACTGCATGGTAGCTCAAGACTAGCACACAGTAGTGTCATGTGACAGAAAGTGTGATGCGATGCTACTGTGCAGTAGTCATGGGCTACTGTGCAGTCAGTGTCTTGTGTGGACATGGCCTAGAGGCATGTTTTCTGATCCTAAGGAAAATATCTCCAAGCATTTGTTACAGGTTTATGTCCCTGGTGGTTCTATCCCAGCAAATGTAATCACAGATCTTACTTCTATTCATAATTGTCTAATGATTTTTTTTGTTCATATTAGCTATCTGACTCCATAGCCTGAAAAGAAACTCTTCAGCTAAGTGTGATCTTGTGTCTGATTTGAATGTGTTCTCAATATGATTGTGTTCTTAATGTGATTCCTCAAATGAGAGTTAATTAAGAGAATGATCCAAAACCCATTTAAATCACTGTAAGAATGGCAGGGACTTCAATAAGCTTTGGATTTCATTTGAAATTATTTATATCTGTCACATTGTTTTTAAAGGTCTTTTCCTGTTTCAGCTAATAATCTTTTTGCTCTCTTCATGTATGGAAGAACTTCCCCCTTCCTTTTCCTTATACTTATTTCTGTTCTCTGAACATATTTGTCCTATATCTCAATTCTTCTTCAATAAAATAGTCTCTATTCTCTATACTCTATGTTCATATAGGCCAGATTATCAGCTGGTATAAGCAGAAATTGTTCCAATGTGAATTTTTAGGTTATAAAAACAGAATAAGCTTTTCATGTTGTATTTATGACCCCCCCCCAAAAAAAAAACCAACCCAAAAAACAGTCCTGTTGTTTAACCGTGTTCTCTGCAATATGGGAAGCAAATTAAAGTATGCAAAAGCAAAATGTACCCACAACACAAATAGAAGCTTTATCTCACCAATTAATTATTTTTGTTCTTGCCTGCCTTCAGTGAATGTTAGAAATAAAGTTAAAATAACTCTATTAGGGAGTGGGCTTATGCAAGAGCAATTTTCCTGGCAAAGATGAACTACATTGCTGGGACGCAGATATACCACTTCTTGGTATCACAGTGAAGTGATTTGCCATTTGTAACAAAATGGGCATTTATACATGGACTCAGGGTTAGGGGGGCGGGGGAGGGGAATGCTTTCATTAGAGCAGCTCTGAGAGCCACTCCAATTAAAGCTCCTGGAGTGTCATATGTTTCAGCATCCCCGTGCTGGAAAACGGCAGTGGGAGTCCTTTAAAGCTTGTTGAGTGAGCTTTAGTTAAAGCACCCCCGTGGCCATTTTTCATCATGGGGATGCTGATGCATGTGACGCTGCAGTCTGCTGGAGCGCAGTAATTACCACACTCCAACGGACTCGATTGAGTCTGCACCAACATACTGGTACTTGCAGCACGTTGGAGCAGCCTCAATGCATATGTATGGGTGCCCAAATCCAAGACTTGTTTATTTTGATTTCCTCTGCTGGAAAAGAGAATTTTAATACAGAAATGTCGAATAATTCTACACCGTGATTCTCATTCTGATTCACTTGTTTACATGGTAAATATCAGTTACAAAGAGAAAATGAAAAGTATGATAAATCCACATTTCTGTGCTGAAAAGCCTCACTGAATAGCCTCCATATATTCTTTTTCTCTGTGAAATTCTCTTAGTATTTTTTTTTGGTTCACAGCATATATCCCTAAACTCAGCATTCAAGGCCATAACAAATTTAGGAACTATCAGTGCAGTCCTTGCAATCTATGCATTCTGCTGCATCCTGGGATATCTTCAGTGGATCAGGAAGTACTAATAGGATTTCACAGAGGAAAAAAGCATTATTTAAAAGAGTAGCTGAAATGTATTTCAATATGGAATGTCCCCCAGAGCCTAGCTAGAGGGGAAATTCAGCCCATAAATATGGGCTAACCTCTATTTTCATAATTGATTTGCAGTTCATCTTTAAGTGCTAAAGAGCCCAGGTGGTTCAGAAGAGACTGCAGCTTGATGCTTGTATAATGAATAGTCTGTGTGTGTTCAGCACACATGTGGGTTATTCCATGGGTGGTCAAAGCAGGTATGAATCCATATAGCACTCCCTACCGAATTGCTTTCAAACATACAGTCCCTGATTCTAGTTCCAAATTTGTCAGATACACAGATCTTGTGGTATACCTTACTTTTATTGCAGTAAATTAGTGATTTAATAAATGTTGAATCATGAAGCCAAGGCTGAAGTCAACACAACTAGCGCTAGAAGAAATTAACTGTTGAGAATTCCTTGCATAGTTTTACATCTGTCATTTAAATCTCTCCTTATACTTGAGCATCAACACTTGGGTACTATCACAGGTAATATTCTGTATTATAATCCCATTACACATTGATAGATAAAAAACTGAAAATGGGAGGGAGAGATTTAGGGTCACATCATCTGCTTATTGTTACAAATTTGAAAGTTTTCCTTAGAAAACTAGGTAGTGGTAGCCCAGTACTTGCAACACTGTACTCATTATAAGGACTACCCTAGGTATTGTCATGCAAAGCAATAGTAATGTTTACAGTAGTGTACATTGGATATACGATATCATTTCTATATAAAAAGAAAGTGGAATGATGGTAACAGCAGTCTATAATGCTATGGAAAGACTACTAATACTACATTAATACTTAAGCGTTATCTTTTCTTGGTATAAATCATTCACTGCAAAGAATAGCGGATCCTCTGAGAAATACTTTCCAGACTGCACGAAATGCAGCTTGGGGAAAAATCCTTCACTAACTTCAATCCACAGTATTTTCAAGGAAGAAAAGATAATCCAATGGGGGTTGGGGGTAGGGGTGAAGAAGCCTGTACGGAGTTACTGTAATAAAGGGCTCTTTGATAGAGCGAAACTAGTGTTATTTGTTGGCCATCCCAAGGCTGCCTGTTACCACAGACACCACAGAACAACATCATTAGTAACATGATGTGCAGCAATACAGATCACACTGATTTGTAGTGAAAGGACTGTGAGGGAACAGGAAATGTTTGGATGGCTGTGATTTCCAATGTTGCACATGTAACAGTAACTGCTGGAGTCAGGGCATGCCAACACCAAAGTGATGAGGGAATAACCTTTTGTAACCCTGACTCATGTCAGGTGACTGGTGCCAGAAATAAAAGCCAGTCTCTTCTTGTGTATCATAATATTCCTATTTTAATTACTGTATGGTTATATGTATGATTTTTAGAAGTAGAAATGTGTAAGAGCCTGGCATAGCCCACAGGTAAATATAGTTCCAGATACCAGGAGCTGTAACAATTAAATGAGAACTATTTCTGTTCTAAGTAGGAACATCTGAAAAAGCACAAAAAAACCAAAACAAAACACCAAAGGCTGCTTCCAGCATTGTGAAGTTGTCACCAGTGCAGTGGTCAGTGCTGAAAGAGCATCTGGGTGGGAAAGTGCAGGGTCTCACTGTGACCCATTGACCAAATACAATACAAAGCCCAGTGTTTGGCATTTCCAAAGTTTATAATCCATGTAGAAGAAACATTGTTGTATAAACCTTGCCAAGTCTATAGGGCCTTTTAAATTCTCAAATAAGAAGCCTAAAAATTTATGGCAGTGTTGCTAGATGTGGAGGCCAAGTAAACTCACAATGTTGATCTTAGTTGTGTTTAAATTTCTCCTGCCTTCTGGCATTTTGAGCAGTAATGGAAAGAAATCATTTACTCATAGCAGCATTAAGCATTAAGAAACACAGGGGTCCCATGGAAGAGCATTAAGAATATAATTTATGTTGTGCATGTGGTCTCAAAACTGGTGGTGGGTACATCTGAAACACTGTATGTCTGTAGTGACACGGGTGGCATGAAAACCAAGCAGCACCCTAATGGAACAGATGACATGGAATGAAGTGCTAGTTTTTCCCACTTACTAAATGTTGATATCAGACTATGTCATTTAAAAATCATGTTGCAAATAAACAAAAGGTCTCATCTCCTGAAGATTATATTTCTACTGTGAACACACAATTGTCTTTGTTTCAAGACTGACACTTCAAGACTTTCTTTGTTTATCTTTATATATGTCTATTTTTATGTGTCTCGGTTTGGTATGGAATGTAGTATGTGGGCTGTCTCTTCCTGTATTTTTAATTCCTCTGCAAGTTTCAGGTTTAAGAAAAGAATCCAGTGAGTTTAGTATCCAATCAGGGATTGTAGTTTAATGGGTTTAAATGGGATCCCAAATATGAGAGCCAGAGCAAAACACAGTGTAATAGGCCTCTCAAATGCAGTGTATGTTGGACTGAATCTTTAAAAACAAAACAAAAGCTACCCACCTCACACAGAATGGTTTTGGTTATAAGAAGCTTATTTTTATTCCTTCATGGAGCATTTCATTTCAAATGTACAGTGAAGATTGTTAAAAAGTACTCAAGTACTTACTATCATGTGTAGGAACAGCAGCCAGCTGATCTGTCATGTGGAAGATTACTTTGGTTTAATGCAAGATGAAGTGCAGTACTTTGAAAGTGGAGACAAATGAAGGATTTACCTGAATAATAATTTTAATGAAAAAATTGTGTGTGATTTCATATTTCCTCTTCCTATGGGGCCAATTAGTGTTATACCCTTAATATTCTTTGGTATAAGGTTTTTTATTATTATTATTCTGAATACCTACATTTTATCGTTCTCCTCCATCCAATTTCCATTTTTTCTAACTTATGGACGATTTAGGTACCCAGCAAAGGAAAGCTTAATAGAGACATTTAAGAAAGGAAAAAAATAAAGTTTACATTTCTAACACATGAATTGCATGATAAAATAAGACTATATGCTATATTGGAACAGTGCTTGTTAAGAAAATATATAAGGTCTTGGTATGATGGTCACAGGACTCAATACAAGTGGATTCATCAGGCACCTGACTAGATCATATACACGTACACCATAATCCACAGCATCGACAGTTACCTACTACAATTCAAAATTAATATTCTTTTAAAACAAATATAGTTTGATTGCTTAAATCTTGCCAAGATGTTTATTCAAATGAGATTACTTTTCTTATGCATTTAAACTGTTAGAATCAATATGAGTCACAATCAGTTTCTAAAAATTTGATTATTTGAAATAATTAGTTTTTATGTATCCATATATCTTTCATTTTTTTCACTCTTTTTTTCACTCTTGTCTTTTCTTTTCCTCTTATTACTTTTGGCGGTTTTTTTATTTCATTACCTTTTTGTAAGTTGGTGTTGCCTCAGAGAGAGGCGCTCAAATACTTTCTCCATGTTGCAGATTGCTGGCATTACATGAATACCTGGAAAAAGGGCTGTTCAAAGGAAAACAACTGATCCTCCCCATCTTTCTAAATATGTTTACATCATGCTGTTCACTAAAAAGACCTTCATTTGCTGGATATGTAGTTTTTTACTGTTAGTTTTACCTGAAGAAAGTTTTCTGAAAATCAAGTTCTAATGTTTTTTATTACAATAGGTCATAAATCTTTTGTAGGATGAAACATAATTTTTAGCATTATCTCATTTGCTTCAAAGCCTACTGTAGTTATTCAAACACAATAATTTATTGAAACATAGGATTAGTGTTAAAAATAATAACAGATACATTGTGTTTCACGTGTGCCATTAAGTGTTCTTACAGAAAGTTCACTACACATCCTTTGAAGGCGAGTACCATGCCTGCAAAAATAGGCCAGTGAAACCAAAAAAAAAAGGGGTTTGGAAAGGCTATGTTTATTGATCAATAAATCACAGTCACTATAAGTGACCTGCTGACTTCAAGTTCTTTAGGTCAAGGAACCCTTTGCTATTCTGCAACTTCACCTTTTTGCTGAGCCTCTTAATCAAAACTGTAAAGCCAGAAAGAACATCAAACAATCAAGACTTGGATGATTGGATTGGTTATTTTAAATGACTTAGGCTGTGCTTGTGACAAGGCTTACAGATAGATTTTGTCTTTTCAGCCATTACTAAGGGGGCTCAGTATTCTGTGAAACACAAACAAACAGTAGCAGACTTTCAGAGGCAAATATCGAGGTTTACACAAGCAGACACATAATTTAATGTATGTACAAAACTGCAGAGGATAATAAGGATTCTGCTATGCTGTGACTTCTCCCTTAGCCAAATATCACTAGAGAATACATTTGAATGGCACTACAATTATCAGCACAGATAACACGAGGCACAGCTTCTATGCCTTATTTCTCCCAATTCATTCTGAAACCCGTGCAAGTATGAATTAAGCAGAATCACAAGTGCTTATGTGTTTTCCTTTGAATATTTCTATCCAAAGATGTACAGAAGACAGGATACAAAAGGAGAGTTTTTAAAATATATCTGCTGGGAAGATATCATTAAAATAAGCAAACAGCATGTGAGATTCTGATCTCCATTATCATTTTGAGAATGTATTTTAAGCAACAATATATTGAAGCAGCTGCACATCAGGATGGTACCTGTTTAACAGATTAGATGTGAATTTACAATAAGGTTTAGCACTTAGTGTGCCGGTGGACAGCATTATGTAATAAAGAAGGGAAGTAAGAGCCCACATCTATATTGGTCACAGTTGAATTATTCAATACAGGAAACTTCTGTACTGGGAAGGCACTTACAAACTGAAGGGAAAACAGAAAAGCTATGCATCAATTCAGGTGTTGTTATGATCTTTTAATTAGACACTAATACATGTAAAAGCTTTTACTTGGAGACAGATACATGCGGTTAACATACCTTTCTTTATTTTGCTGGTTAAGACAAGGCTGTAGGGAGTTAAGTCTAAACATTCGTACCAGAAAATCTGAGTGGGAATGCCACTGAAGTCATGTCAAAAACACAACTATTTTGTAAGTCACAGATTTCAGTGTGTAAAAAAACAGGCAGACAAGGTTCTTTGGGTAAATCCGATATCTTTCATTAGACCACCTAAAATAGTTAAGGAATAATTGAGGAAACAAACACATGGAAGGACATAATTAAGATTACCCAAATAACTGTGATTTACACTTGTAGGTATTGCTGGTAAAAAATTCTGTTTAAAGTGTTTTTCTGACAAAGAATGGTTTACTTAACAAAATGGAAATCTTCACAAATGTCTTCTCTTCTAGAAATTTTTCAGGTTTTCAGTTTCAAGATGTCAGTAACCTAAAACCAAAACACATGAATTGGCTTTTGTTTTAAAAGACAATAAAAAGGGGAATGTAATTTTTATTGAAATTTTTCACATAAGAAAAATCAGTTCTTCAACAGTCCTCCTCCTAGCACTGTTCAGAGTGTCTAAAAGCCAGAAGTTGCAGAGTCCTACCTTGAAACAATGCACATCTTCTTTACAGCAGGAACTTAAAAACATTGAAATAGTCTCTATATTGTGTATTCTACAGCGGTTGTTAAACCGATTAGCTGCTACTGCAGCATGCAGATAGAAATGTCTAAATTGACTAAAGGAAAATAGAATTTCCTTCTTTAAGCACTATACCTGCCACCAAAGGCAGGCAGGCTTTTTACATTTATTCATACCAAAGTGACAACATTTGAAAAAGGTACATGGTCATTTCAAATGGCAAAACATCTTGCCAAGTAGCACAGAGCTAGTTACTTAAAGGGACTTAGTCTTGTGGGGCTCTGCCATCCAGTGGCATTCCTATATTATGTGTCTGACCTGTCCAAACACTTCATGGGCACTTATGAACATGACTCCGCCAAGACAAGGGAGTATAAAAGGCTTGGGAGAGGGGCATATTCTCCAAGAAAATTAGCAGGAAGTCTGATTTTCTCTGTTTAAAAATCCAAAATTATCTAATTGCCAATTCTCTAATTAAAATCCCCCAAATACATGTTTTCCCACAATTAAAATTAACTGCCACCATATATATACATATCTCTACATTCGGGGACCAAATCTCCAAATCGAACTGGGAGGCCAATTAAAAGCTCTGAATTGATTCGAAGCATCCGAATCGATTCAGGAAAAGATTCGGTAATTAGGCCATAAACGAAGTCTGTTGTGGTTGGGGGAGGGGGGAAGGGGTATGGGGGAGGGGGGGATTGGGGCTGGGACAAGCTGCCCAGCCAGAGTGGTGGGGTATGGGTTGAGGGCATAGCAGGGCTTAAAGCGGGGGCTCTGTCCTGCTGCTCCTTGCCTGGGTGGGGCAGGGCAGGATGCGAGTGCGGCCTGCTCCAGGTGGAAGGCAGCAAGCAGCAACAGGGCATAACCTCCACTCCCAGTGCTGCTGAGGTCACATCAGTGCTGGGACTGGGGAATCCGTGACGTTGCCACTTGCCAGCCAGCACAGGATACAGGCTATGGGTGCAGCAGCGCTGGGAGCAGGGGCTATGCAATATTGTGCCCCCCACTCCCCTGGGCTGGGTGGGCAAACGACAACAGGGCAGAGCCCCTGCTCCCAATGCCACCACACCCACATCAGTGCTGGGAGTGGGGACTCTTCACTGCTGCCACTTGCCAGCTGGCACAAGATATAGGTGTGGCTGCACTGGGAGCAGGGGCTCTGCCTTGCTGCTATTTGCCCCCTTCCACCCAGTGCGAGCCATGCCCACATCCCACCCGTCCCCGCTGGGCTAGCAACGGCAGGGCATAGCCCCCGCTCAAAACGCTGCTGCGCCCTCGTCCCTCACCCCCTGCCCCCTCCCCAAGTAATGCACCCTCCCTGCCCTGACTAGGTAGCTCATCCCAGCCCCAATCCCTCCCTCAATCCCAACAGATTTATCAGATGGAATCTCCAAACTGAATCACTGTCCTCTGAATCAGCCAAATCCAAAGTGAATACTTGCCACTTCTCACAGGCCCGCTAGCCTTGCTGCTCCCCTCCTCTCCTCCCCTCCCCATGCCCCACTGTGCAGCATGGCCCCAGCCACTGCTTCCTGTGCTAGCCCCAGCAGAGCTGCCAGCAGCTGCTGCAGCTGCAGGCCAGTGGGATATGGCACAGCGGGGCAGCAGCCACTAGTGCAAAGGATGAGCAAGGCTCACCCTGAGTGTCCTGGCCCCAGCCCTGGGCACTGCCCTGACTGGGCAGTGCCCCTAGCCCCAGCTACCTTCCCTGTGCCAACGGCGTCCAGCCTGACAGTGCACAATCCCTCCCTCCTGCACCAATCAGCTGCCACTGCTGCTCCAGCTGGGTAGCACCCCTGGCCTGATCCCAGCTGGGATGAGCCATGGTGGGATAAGGCAGCCCACACCCACCCTGGCCTTGGCCCATGGTATGGGACAGGGTGATTGCCATACACGCACCCCTGCCCCGCCCCCAGCTCACCCTGCCGGCTCTCCCCGCAGGCCCCAACCTCCTGGCAGCATGACCTTTACCCAACCCAACCCCCCCCAGTCCTACAGGAGGGCCCCCAGCTGCCCCTCACCCCCAGAGCCCAGCCCTCAAAAGCCTTACTTACCCCAAAGGCTGGAGAAGGGAAAGTGAGTCTGAGCCAGCCTTGGCTGACTCAGATTCTCAGGACCTGCCCCCATCCCTGCCCCCTCCAGACAGGGATTAGGGTTTCCTACCCTTTTGCAAGTAGGTCTTGTATGCTGGAGCTCTGCAAGCCTGCAGAGAGTTGTTTGCAAAAGGGGAAACCTGTGTTTTCCCATTTCAAAGGGGGAAAATCTGAATTTTTCTCCTTTAAAAGGGAAAATCCGTGATTTTTATCCATTAGAAGGGAAAAGTCACATTTTTCTGCAGGAAATGGAAAACCCAGATCCCTGGTAATTACGTACCAAACTCTGCTCTTGGTCCTTTCTGGGAGTTAAGTGTCTAAGCCAGATCAGCCTTTTCTCACAAGAACTGGAAGGGAGAGGAATCAGAAAGGACTACCCCCCCCACCCAGTTATAACCAACGGTCCCATGGTTAAGGCATGTTCCTGAGAGAAGGGAGACCTGTTTTCAAATCCATTTTTTCTAATTTGGAGCATGGATTTGAACCCTGGTCAGAGGGCATGTCATAGCCACCCAGGTATTGGATATTCTGAGAGAAGAAGCTTTCATGTTCCATCTTGAATAAATAATCAAATATTCATTAGTGAAGCAAGAGACTAAGGTACTTACCTAGGATATAGTTTGGGTCTATATCCCAGTGAATATTTATTTCTGCAAACTGGAAACAGTTCAACAGGAAAGAATGTGAGTGAATAACCAATATCCTGGTGATTAGGGCACTTCCATGGGAGTCCTGAGAAACAATAACATGGGGTATACACATGCATACATGTCTACCCTGTGGCTGATTGTTGCAAGGTAGAACCTGGGACGACATCTCAAAGAACACTTACTAAATTGGGCCCAGCAGGATGGATAGGCATGGGAATATTTGAGCTGAAAATCCCATCATGCTGCTGAGCCAGCTCAGTAATGTTAGGATCCAGTGGTTGTTGGGCTGGCTACTTCCAGAAGTTAGGACCCCTTTGTGGATAGTGCCCCTTGTCCCTGAATGTATATATATGGTGGCATTGCATTTTAATTGTGGAAAAATATGGATCTGGGGGCTTTTAATCAGAAAATTTGGGTTTTTTTTTTTAAAAAAAAATCAGATAATTTTGGCTTTTTAAACAAAGAACACCAGGAGGTAAATGAGGCTAGGAAATGCTAAGAGCAATACAAGGTTGCACTTTAGCAAGATACCCTAAGCCAGCTCACACTGTATCATGCAGAGATCCTTGCACTAGGCATGCTAGGTCCTGAACAGGATACTGTATGGTCACAACAGTACGGCACTCCGCCTAAGTTAACATGCCCCACTGCTCACATTAGCCAATTAGTGTATACAGCATTGCATTAATGTAGTTATATTGCTTCTGGTCTGGAACTAGCTTGGATATTTCTGCATGCTACTCCTGCATAAAGATATTCTGAAGGTACAGAGATTTTCTGAAGGTACAAAGTCCTTACAGTGAGGTAGATGGCTGCATAGCTGTTATAAATCAGCAAAGCTCCATAGACTTCAAATACTCCTGTACTATAGCTGAGGATCTGGCATCATGCTCATTATCGCTTTCTTACCTACATGTCATGAATGCACAGCGAAAAGAATAGACAAGGTAGGACACTGTAGTTAAGACTATTTATACAAAAATGTGCAGATGTACATACAGATGTGTGTATCTTCTGAAATATGTTCTAAGGGAATCCTCTCATGTATTGGCTTTCTAATAATTTTTCATACCACAGGCTAACAAGAGAGCCACCACCTATACAATAAATAAATTTTGCCACCACCTATACAATAAATAAATTTTGCCAGACAGAATTAGAAGAGAAGCTTTGGTCTCCAGAGGTGCAATCTCCTCAAGCCAGCATCCTCTTGGCTCCCTGAAAAAAATCCAGGTCCAAGGCTCTGCCTAACCATTATAACTTGAGTCATTTTCATGGAGACTTAGATTATGGAAAAGCAAAATGCTTTCCTAAGACCCACTATGCCAATATAAACAAAGCAAGTTCTTTTCTCAGGCGCATGCACACTCGTTTTAAGAAATGCAAGGGATGCTGTTTGCATGCAGTAGTATGCAAGAGGGTTAAGGTAGTTGAAGAAAAAATAAATACAAATTGGATGGCACTGAGAGACTGGAGGGGCATGCAAAGTATAAAAGAAGGCTATGTCTCTTTCACTGCTGCCAAAGGAGAGGCATCTGAGAGAAAGCTATTCCAGTACAGATCTGTCCAGAAAGGATTGCCTACTACAATTACTACAAGACTGATTTGGTTTACAAAAAGTTAAGTGGGGGAGTCTCCAGAATTAAAACAGGTACCACACAACAAAAGACCTGGATTTGACCAAGTGCCTGTCAGAAGTGAGGCTGGAGGGCTGAAGTGCAAATGTCTTGATCCTACCAAATAAAATATCCAATACCTAATATTCAGGCTTTCCTCATTTTTAACTCCTGCCCTTAATTTGGATTCAGTTGTGTTTTTCCGATCTGATTCTTCTGTTGTGTGAATTTATTATTGGCTCTGCTTTAGTGAATGGAGAAAGCTGCATCCACAGCTACCAAAGGCCAATTGTGTGTAAAATTTGGTTTCTGCTCTTAGCTGGTTGTATAAAAATGACCCACAGTCAGGAATATGTCAGTTACTTAGAAGCCAAACCCACAAAATCTGCTGGATGTTGTACTGGTCAGGTGAAATCTTATCCCTGAGTTAGGCAACCAGATTCCCTTTATACCGTTTGGGGAGAGATCAGGTGCCTAAGAATGGGATCTTCAGAAGCCAGCTGAAGAGAGGAGCTGCTGTAGGTTAGGTAGCTTCCTGCTAGCATGTTCCCTTTGTGGACCACATCCTCAACTACCTTACTCTCCCATGCCATGGCTAGAGAGCCTAGATGCTTCATTCAAGGCTGTGGATTCCTGTAGACAGTAAGGCCAGGGACAAACATTACACATAAACCAGCTTTTTTAGTTATCAGAAAGTGGTTTAAACTTGGAACAGAACCGTTAGTGAACATAAACCAGTTTCAAAATGGCCAAAACCAGTTTGAGATCAACCTGGTTGAATATAGTGTCAGACTTAACTGATTTGGCTCAAACCAGTTTATGGAATGTCTGTCCCAGACCCCTTGCTGGTTTAAGCTAAACCAGACTCCCCCAGCATCCCAGCATGCTCTCTGGGCTGGGCAGGGCTCTCTGCTCTAGCTGCTGAGCTGACCCCTCCTCTATGATCTCTAGCCAGAGCAGGGAACGGCCCTAGCAGAGACACTGGCAGGCATGGCCCTGTTAACACAAAGTGGGCAAGGAGGGGGTTAATTCTGCCTGTCTGCTGGGTAGCAAGGGGGGGGGGGCTGCAGCAGTGGCCCCTGGAAATGGCAGAGCCCGGCTGCAGAGAAGGGATGGAGGGAGGAATTAACCCTTTTCCCTGTCCCCTTCACCTTTAATGGGGCCATGCTGGGTTGGTTGTCCCCCAGGCTGGGGAGGGGAGCTCTGGTCTCTGCTGGGGCGGACTTTTCCCTCTCCTCCTCCTCCCAGGCTGGGGAAGGGGACTCTGTGATGTGCTGGATGGGGACTCTTCCTCCTCCTCCCCTTCCCCCACCCCCCCTGCCATAGAGTGGGGGTGCTCTATGCAATGCTGCCTGGCCCCAGAGTGGGATAGAAATGGCTGGGCAGGCTTCACGGGACTGCTGTTTTTTCCCCCAGCACAGTACCAGCAGGAGCTCCGTGCCATGCACCTGCTGCTCTGCACTCACAGAGGAGAAGCCCCGTGCTGGATTCTGCATGGAAGCAGGGGGCAGGGCTCCCTCCACTCCTGGCAATGTGGGAACCTGCACAGCAGGGAGCAGGGGAGGCAGCAGGCTCCAGCGTGGGGATTCCTCCACTGCAAGTGCTGGAGCTGCAGGCATGGAGAGCAGAGCCCCAGCAATGGGGCAGGCTCCACACCCTCTCCCAATGCAGTGCAGTGTTTTGCACCAGCGCCCTGAGCTCTCTCCCTGCAGCAGCAGGGGCTGCATGCCATGGCGGGGGAGTGTGTGGGGGTCCCAACACCCTCCACCCTCACCCTGCCCAGCTGAGCTCCAGGCCCCTCCTGCCCCTCTGGGAGGTGAAGGTGGAGGGGAAGAGTTCATCCCCAGCATGGAACAGAGCTTCCCCCTGCCCTGTGGGGTGGTGGGGGGAGGAGCAGGGGGAAGAGTCCCCCTCTGGAGCCAGGCAGCTGCACAGAGCCCCGCTCTCCACTCCACTGCAGGTGCAGGAGGAGGCAGGAAAAGAGCCCTCCCAGCACTAAACAGGGCCCCCCTCCCAGCCCCACGGAGGTGGGGAAGAGGGAGGAGGGGGGGAGAGTTCCCATCTGGGGCCAGGCAGCCCTTCGTGCAGGGTTTACTCTCCCTGTCAGGGAGCTGCTGGGGCCTGGCAATGCCCCCCTCCTCCCTTGTGGGTGGGAGAGCTACTCTAGTACCCCCTGGCTTCGGCTTGAGTCACTGCAGGCATGTGCCAAACATCTATCCACTTGTAAATTGGTCCACGCTCTGCAGGTTAGACTAACCTGCAAAAATTGAATTAATTCATGCTTGGGCTTTTTGAATGTCTTTCCCTAGCCTAAGGCAGACAAGGTTCTTTGGGTGAATCTGATGTCTTTTATTAGACCAACCAAGTTAGACCAAACACGGTTACAACCTACACCCCTGTCCTTAGCCTAAGACACCTAAAAGTTCCTGAACCTAAGTCCTCTTTACAGATATAGCTCCAAATGCCTAATCATCATCATGTAACCTCTGTCTAAAACAAGATGTCTATATCTTGGGGATGGACCATGGTTAATCTGAAACCCTGTACTACAGTTCCTTAATCAACCAGGGAAAAGGGGGAGGGGGAGGATAGGAAAATGGATACTGCAGAGATTGATGTCAAAATACAGCATCATTTATCCAAAAGTTGCCAATTCAAATCTAGCCCAGGTTTGTGATGACTGAAAGGAGGTTTCTTTTTAACCGTCTGGTAGTGATTAAGTAGTCTGCACCAAATGAGCTATTTTTTAACTGTGACTATGCTACTTTGCAAGCTTGGTGTAGTGCAGTCTTTGTTCATATTGTGAGCAAGTGGCCATGTTGTTAAAGCAACTAGCACAAAGGCTGGGAAATCAAAGACTGATTGGGTCACTTCCTTACTAGTTTAAGATCTGGCATAGAATCAAGTGTTGTGAGTATCCAAGCTATTCTTGGTCAAACTTAAGTCTCCATAACTTTCAGACCAGCTAAGTAAATTCACTAAAAAAAAGAAACATAGGGACTCACTAGTAAGAGACCTGAGACTCACCCCTACTAAATCACTCACAAGAAAGGGAGTGAGAAGGTGGACCAAGAATCTATTTGAGCTATCTTAGATTAGGCCACCAGCCAAAAGGACTATTCTCCCCCCTTTTAAACATTTGTGTCTCATTAGCTCATGACAGATTACACAGGTTAGGGGATATAATCTCATGCAGCATGACTCAATGCAATTTCTTGTTTTAAAGAACTTTCCTTGCATATATAGACGTTTGCCTTGGATGATTGACTATCCAAGCTACTTGCAAACCAGCAGGCAGCCTGCTGGCCAATTACCTGCGTATTTTTTCAAGTACAGTAGTTTCACACAATTATTCTACCGTGGTGGTTCTGGTGCTTATATAAAAGGTCATATAACTTGAAAAACAACAAAAACTGACATATTTTTCTCATACTCAAGTGGTATTTTTTCAAGTGGAACAAGGGGTGACTTAGTGAACTAATCATGGCTCTTTGACATATATGGCTGCAGTGAAATCATGTTACAAAAGGCACAGAAGGTTCCTCACAGTGGAACATGATTAGTGCTTTCAGCTTTGGTATTAGATTTACTTAAAAAGAAAGAGAGAATATGTCAATAAACCTGGAAAATTGAAATTCTGTTGTAGCCCACTAGATGGTGGTCCTTAGAAGTCAGGGCTCAAGTAAATAAAATCAGTCAAGGTTAAAGCTTTTAAAGGTAAATGATCATACAATCATGCTCAGAGTAAGTAAACCCAGTCAAATTATTTGTATTGTAAAACAAGCTACAGAATCTCACAGAGAAGTAGTTCTTCCCCTTCTCCATACTGTGACCCTTGGTTACACCATATTAAACCCCCCCCCCAAACTTGGGCTTCTCTCCCATCTTCCCATATAGCTGCAAGGAAAGACAAAAAGATGATCATGCTGCAAACTTCTTTGCAACATCCAGGCTAAGAAATCATGTTGTCGGGCATTCAGAAAATATATGGTGCACACAATATTGCAACACGCTCAGATTATTTTGACACTGCCTTTTGCCCAATGGTGTTTAAACGTATTTGTATTTCTCATCTGTACACATTTGCAAAATGTTAAATATGAACAAAGAGGAGCAAACTCATACAACATAATAATAAAATGTTTTATTAATCAAATATATTTACATTTCTTTGTCTTTTTTTTCCCTTTAAATGTGTGCCTGTTTTCTCATTTAAACACAATGGTATCTTTACATTTTATATCACAAGAGTACAGCTACATGCATGACATAATTGGTCCTTGGCAGTAAAAAAAGATGCAATTTTATGAAGTTTAAAAAATGCAAGCAAGCTGTTTACCATTCTAATTACAGTGTCATTATTATTCTTATTACAACAAAGGACCCTTCCAGAATAGTCTACATCTACTGCATGGGGATTTGCCCTTTTTCAGATGGCTTAATCATGTCTAAACTCAAAAATTGAGTGTGAATAAAAGACTGCACACTGTTCAACATATTTTAATTTATGGGAACTCATACACAGCAAGGATTTGGATGCAACAAAAAAGTGCACTAATGATAAATTGGAAATAAGTCATAGCGATATATAACTTTCAGAAACAGATGACTTGCCACGTTTTTGATTTTCAAATATTTATCATTTAGAAACCATGTTTGGCACTTATAAGACAGCACCACATACGCTAACGGCACCATACAAATGATAAATAGCTACTAAAAAGAGAGATAAGGATACCAAAAAATGTGGCCAACCCACACATCAGAGCCTTTAAGGAGTTTACTGTAATTGTTATGTTATTCAAAATTCTGTTCTTCAAAGAAAGACAGTCATTTCTGTATCCAAAAGTGTCATGTTATTTGGGATCGTGCTTGTGTTTTCACAGAGGACCTGAAGATTTTCTGAGAAGGGCATTTATATGTGTGTATGATATTTCATTCCCTGTGCTGCACAAAATTAGAAACATACACATTTACTTGTTGGGGAAAAGGCTTTAGATGCCTCAAGGTTGGGAAGTGTGACTTTTTCACATATTTACCAAACTTCAAAGCCCATGATAAGAGCTTCAGAAAAAGTAGGCACATAATGACTACATTTTGAGGTAATCATATTTCACTTACTGCTTTCACTCACTCTGTTCAAGCACATAAGATTACGTTCTTAATGGATCCAAATGCCTAATTATTCCATCCATACCTGAACAAAGCTTGCTCACCATTCAGCAAGAGCAGAAAGCAACTGGATGTTGTTTAATCCAACTCAGGATGTGTTTCAGCTTGCTGATTTTCAGTAGGACGTACAGTGTTGAATCATGTTGCTGAAGTGTGACACCAGCTATAAAATCATGAGTGGGAGTGTTTCCCACTGAATTGTATTTATGCGCCACCACCTATTTTATAAAAGTGTCTTAGAGAAAGCAATACAGTAATTAAAACTGTATTGCTTCTCTGGCACAACATAGTGATTTAAGATGAACAAATATAATAAAATGTTATCTGGAAGAACAAGATGATTTCTGCAGAAATTATACTTTGGTGTGCTTAAAATGATGCAGACCCCCATTAGGAAATCATTTTAGCGCATAATTATAAGGTCAGGAATAAGGCCATCCAAGTTCAGCACTAGCCTTATGCTCATCTGTAATTTTATGCATATGTTTCAGTGTTAGCTGGATCAGGGCCTTAAAAAAGAATTACAAAATATAGGTCTTACCTGCTGAGATGCCGATGGCTCTAAACTACCACCGATTTCACCTCACAGAAATAGGAGAGAATGGTTCAATAATACAGCAGTAGAGACTGCCAACATAACTTGTTTGTCAGACTTTAACTTATCTCATTTCCCGCCTAAGTTTGATGCAAAATCTGTGCATCTCTGTAGTTTTCTCTGAAATGACTGCATATTTTACAGAGATCATGTGAATCTTGCTCTGTTCAAGTGCTAAATATGAGTGCTTCATTCTAGTGAGATTATTTTATACTGTGCTATTAAAATAACATGCAAGCATCATATTACCACTAGAGATGTACTGAAAGGTTTAGAAACAGTTTCTGTAAAGTAGCTATGGCTCCTCAAGCCAATCTGTGCTCTGAACACAATGAGGCCTGAGTGCTGATCTTTAAATTACAATGTTGATACCCAACTTCTTTGAAATCCTCCTACAGAAATACCAGTTTGTAGCAGATTAGAACCTCAGGTAGTTCAAATAATAAATTCAGATAAGTGTCCATAAATTTGGACATTTACCCAACATTCAAACAGTGGAAACTCAAAAGAGAGGTGCATTTTTTCTAGATAAGCTATTTGCTAATTCTGTAGAAGTTGGAACATTAACAGAAGCAACTTTTCTCAAAGTAGTTTACATCTTTGATGCCCACACAGCAAAACATGGTAGTCGCACTAAACGTTACTTTTTGGCAAAATTGTAAACTGTAATGCAGAATACAAAAACGTAACGAAGAGGACACAGTTAAGATAGCTATGCCCAAGATTTATACCCTTTTTTTTTTTAATTTATATTTTACCGTGTTATTTTTCCCTGTTCTTTCTTTGCAAAATTCTGGCAGGGACTATATAAATTAATTGAGAGTCAATGTTGCTCAGCCTTTTACAGGACTGGGTATTTAATTTCTTATATTTGTTGAAAAACAAAACCCTCCCCATAAATTCCTTTAAAATGATCAAATAATCAACTGAGCATTTATAAAAGCAACCCTACAATTAGAACTAGGTAAACATAATGGAGCTATTTTTCTTCACAGCAGTTCACAAAATAAAATTACAATTTTGCAGTATGATATATCAAGATTTAAAACCTGGCTTTTTTACATTTTTATAAAATTGCATTTTTAGCTCTGAAACACCCAAAGCTTAAATATGCTGGGTGTTTAAAGCAAAATTGATCCTTGGTTAAATGAAGTTATAAAGTCTAAAATATACCAAGGTTTTTTAATACTGACAGAGGACCATTTTGACTGAAAACGAGTGAAGAAAATTTAGCAGTTTTTTGGTGAAATGAAACAATTTAATGAAAAGTTGAGCACGATGCTGTGAAAATTTCCAACAGACCTCTCTGTAAGATCATACCAGTATGGGTACAACAGGGAAAAACAATGTAGAAGTTGACAAATAAGTACCTTGCTTTCATACAGTTAGTGTTCAGCAATGCTAGAGATAAGATACAAAGGACATATGGCTCCAAATGACTAGCAATCTCTTGTAATACCATGATAAACTGGGAGACTTAACAAAGCCAAGATGTTGTCACCAAAAAAATAGGTTAGCCCTGGGAATGGGTTATATATCATACTCTCATTGACCTTCATTTGCCAATGCCAGCTCCCACTTTTCCAAATATCCCTTTCCTCAGCACTGAATTTCCTTATTCCAGTGAGTTCAGCCTTGGAGGTAGGCAGCACAGCCATTTTCCAAATGGCATCCTATTGTGCACATAGCTACTAAAAATGTTTGTTTACTATATATGTTGTGTGACTTCCTAGTTGAATTGAAGCTAATAGGATTATTGCCATTGTCTTAATTGGTGCCAGGATCTGTGTCCTGGATTGCCTTGCACTCACATTTTGTTTTACCATTTTAAAATATCACGAAGTATCATCAACTGACAGGTATGAAAAAAGACTAGTAGTGCTGCTTGATGGTATTGATTAAGAAAGGCACTGCTTTTGGCTATATTGTGCAACCAGTTTTGAACAGAAGTCCTCACTGAAATCAGTGAGGGAGTACTGTCAAGTATGTGATGAGATGATACAACAGCAGTGTCTATAATCCATAAGGACTAGGCACTTTTATAAGATTGTGTAAAACATGACAAATAGTCCACCCTCCACAAAAGACTTTACTCGCATGCAAACATTTATTATTTTTTCTTTTATTAAATATGAATTTGGTTCAAAGGGGCATCTTTTTAACCTCTAGCACCATACAAATTAAGAGTAAAATCATGGTCCTTTTGAAATAAATGGCAAAACTCCCAGAGACTTTAATGTGGCAGAATTTCATCCAAAGTGTGCAATTCCCAATAAAAATGTATCATGTCAGCTGCACCTTGTTCATAAAGAACACTACTTCAGTGTTTAGCCTCTCCCGCGTGCGCACGTTCAGTACGCTGTTATATTGTGTCAGAATCTTTGTGCAGACACCTATTCCCTTGCTAAGTAAGCATAACTTCTTTTACATTAATTAGAATTAGACTCATGCCTTGAAAGAAGATGAAATACATCTCCCGCAAGTGACTGCAATGAAGCCTGAAGCCATTCATGAGTCACCTGGATTCAGATTGCCTTTACAATACTGAAGCTCAGCCCAAGTTTGTTGAAACTGATCTGGGACTACTTTCAAGGGAACCTGAGCCAATATGATAGAAATATCTGGATACTGTAAAGTGGGTTTTTGATTCATTTTGCTGGAATTGATAAGTTATTAAATCAACCATCTAAATGAAAACTTGAACCTAGTTTTTGTTTTGCTGCTTACAACAGGATATTCAGATATACAGGGGTTTTTTAACATTAAACTACAATTTTGCTGAAAACACTTTTCACTTTCAAAGTGATGCTATCCTATTTAAAATGTGCCTTTGTTTAAACTGTCTTTCTTTCTGACATCTTTGCACAACTGTGTATGTACAGATATATAAGGTTGCTTATTCGGTTTTCCCAGAGCTTCGGTGCCAATACATTATCTGATAAAAACATTTACAAGAAAAAGTGCACACAATGTGAGGTTTGGAACCATGAAAATGAAATGTCCTTTGGTGTGAGGAGGCCAACTCAGATGTGGTGCTTGATCACTTTCCATCTCACTATTCAGACAACAATTTCTATTATAGTCATGTCAAAACCAACTTAACCCAACCCAACCCAGCCAAATATAAGGATTACATCTGGGTCCTTAGAGTCATGCTACAAAAAAGGTGCAACAATAAACAAGTCCATGTGCATTCTCAGTCATAACTATGGGCAGAAGAACCCTTGAGATTCCTCGCTTTGGTATTAAATAACAATAATAAAGGCTTTTAGAAATAAAGCAATACATGGTGGGACTTGAAATGTTTAGCAGTCCCAGGTAACTTGTCCATTGAAATAAGTCTCATCCCTAGTCATAAATAAATAATCTCTTTCCTGGTCTCACTTCCATGCCAGGATCAATATCTCTTAACATCTTACTTATTTTATTACTGCTTTTGGTTTTCTGGGACTGATTGAAAGTTGCTCAGAGGAAATCTTTGGTTTTGCTTAAGTGTCCGTGACATTTAATCATGACTTTCCTTGCAGTTTAATTCCAACCAGTCAATCAGTTAATCCACTTCAATTGATTCTGTGCTCTCTGTTATTGGCTTGCACTCATTGGGCATCCTCTGGTGTCGACTCAGCTGGGTGGCTTGTGTGAAGCTCCTCTCACACCTCTCGCACCTGGTGAAGGCAAGAGAGAAAATTGAGACTGGGGAGCTGCTTCTGGGGGGTGATGGGCTTTGTCTCATCCTGCCTAATCAGAACAGACACTCAAAAGTGGCTTCAGATTTTACCGGCTCAAGAGGTTTAATTGGTGGCTACTTCCAAGGCCTTGATGCCTATGATGGGACAAGGCCTGTCTGATTCAGAACAGAAGAATCTGTCAATAGACAGGGGGAAGGTGATTTCTCCAGAGAGGCCTGTCCTGCTGTAGCTCTGATCACTGTCAGTTCAAATAGATAAAGAACAAAAAGAGCTTTTTAGGAGTAAGCCATCAAAGAAGCAGCTTGTCTGCAGTTTTCTGCTCTGTAACCCCTAGGAGAAATTGATGACAAATAGAATTTCACCCTCTGCTCATTTAAAATCTGGCATTCACCTATTGGAGAAGAAGCTGTAGGGCAGTAATTGCTATGTATTATAACAAGAGAAAGCTCTTTATTTATCTGATATGACTATGCAGTTTGGTTTATGTTAAACAAGCTTGTAGGATTAGTGATTGCTTAATCAATTGCCTGAAAACATTCACAGCATTTGACATATGTGTGGGGTGAGAAGGAACTCATAAAGGTCAGCAATGTGTGCTTCATTGTCTTTTAAGTCTTCACACTACTTGCTCTCTTTCTCTCTCCAGTGGACTACAATCTATAACAAATTAATGAATGAATTAATTATGTTGCAGTGTTTCTGAGGGGATAGGACAGGGGTATCCCTAGTTCAGAAGGAATCATCTGCCCTGTTCTAAAAGACAATCTACTATATCAAATCTCAACTTTTTAAAATTTGTTTTTCTTTCTAATCAGTATTGTGAATACTAGATGCAATTTCATGAAATACAATGAGGGATACAATAGACTTTCTTTGAAAGGCCCTCACTCAAACATCTACCTTTGATTTAATGGTGCTGTGTGATGTTTATCTTCAAAGATTTCAATAAAAGTATCACTATGATGAATTAACTCCTCATCTTCAAAGAAGCAGCGAAGAAAACAATGGTTGCCATTGCCTTCTATCCATCTTTATTTCTTCATAGGAAACAGTGAATCTCCACAGAATTAGCCATTTACAAAAATGATAAAATATGTATATGCATACATAATTGGAATGTGTAGAAAACATATGTTTTAGGAACTCAGTCTTCAAATATTACACATTCATTCGTCTAAACTAATGTACCAGCCTAAAATGTCAACATGCCTAAGTTGTGTTTCTTTGATTGTCTTTCTGGGAATATTTTTAGCAGCCTGTTCCAGTGTTAAAAACTGCACTGTGATCTTGACAAATGTAAAATGTCAGCTTTAATGTATCAGACCTATCAGCTCAATGAAATAACTCAGAAATATTGATCACCTAATGATTTTTGGTGTATTCATTAACGTCTATGTGCAGATCATCCTCTCTCCAGAGCTCCTGAAGTGCTGATGACACATTAGTGTATTGCTGATTGTTTATTAGAAAACTGATTAGTTACTGGATTAGTGTGTCAAAATATACTACCTTTCATTGCTTGACAAACTTACACATTATTATATTCTTTACATATATATATCTTGAAGGAACTAGAATCAATTTTAGTGCTAGGATTAGCTTGGGTTATGGGAGGCATGACTATCTACTTGATCTTGAAATTTTGTTATTTTTATTAATATGTGTATCCTTATAAACGGTGTATGTGTACAGTAGACTACAAATATATGCATGTATAAATAAATATAAATGTACATATGAGTGTACCTATATAATGTATATACAATAGATATAAGTTAAGTTTTGGGTTTCTTAAAAAACCTATGTGCCTAATATTAGAATCCTAAATCCATGTTTGGGCATCTGAGATTTTTTCAGAGGTAGAAATCCTACAGATGTCACTGGCAGCTGTAGGTGCTTGCCACTTCTGAAAATTATGGCATGTATTTAGGTGCCTAAATGTGCATATAGTAGCTAAATTCAGGGCACCCACTTTTGAAAATCTCAACTGTAACATAGAATACCGAAATACTTCCTGTCTCGGGTATTATATGACACGTGCACACATGTAGCCATCATACAGTGTAGCTCATAAACAGGAGAGCAGTTCATCAAATAAAAAGGAATCTGAAGAATTGTATAAAATAGAGGGAAAGGAAATCACTTCAATATCAGATTATTAAGTGAAGCATCTTTTTTTAAAAATGTTAGACAAAAATTCAATACGGTGCTAGTATTCCATTACAGGATAGGGAGATGTCTATACATCTCTACAGGGCAATCCTATTCCTGTAAGGGGTTGGAGCGGGGGTGCTAATGTGTGCACAGCAGATAATGGACTTGTTCCTACACAAAGAGCCGGGCAACTCAAGAGTTAGTTTCAAGCTACACTTTGGTCATCCACTAGTTGAAATACAGTTCTTCCTATAGGTGTCTACAAATTAGGTGCTGTAATCCCTGACTTCTAGGTATCTGGCCCCAGAATAATATCCAGAACTCAGAGCTCCCTATGCAGTGCCTGGGAAGAGTTGATTCAGAATAGTGGTCCAAAACCCCCCACACGCTGTGCCAAGAGTTAATCATTAGGAAAACACTAAACATGGGATGTGTCTGCCCTCTCTGAGATTAGGTCTCTGACTTGGTGTGACAGAAAGAGTCTATTTTCCTCCTGGGATACAAATCCCAAAGTCCTCTCATGATGCTGGGTTTCTACAACTGTTCTGTGGCTTGCTCTATTCATTTTGTATTCTGGCACGACCACTTCTTCTAATCTTAAAAGGAAAGCAGCTGTAACTGCCCAAGTCTGTTGGTGAATGTCATGCACATCCAGAGTACTCCTATCAGATCAAACCTTCAGGGGAATTAGGGACCACCTAGTTTCTAGATACCAAAGTGATTTAGGTGGGAGCTGGGTCAAGTCAGGCCAGTTCTGAGCATACAGATTACTGCTACTATTTTGTACTTAAATGGTTTAAGTTCCTCTACAGGCGCTTGTACACATGATGGTAGGGTCATGTACATGAGACAAAAAGTGATGGGAAATCATCATTTGTCTATCATAATGACTTCACTGTGTATACATGCACATTTTTTTTTCACATTTAAATTTTTTGAGCATGGCAACTTAGACCACCTCAGATATATTTTAGTTTGATCAGGGCAAATTGTCCCACTGTGGATAAAAAAAATCATGCACGTACACATGTCTGGCAGTGGAGAAGGTAGTGGAGATGGTGCACAGGGTGCTGGAAGCCTGGGTGGGCTCGCAGAAATTTGGCCTTGGCGGGCTTCCAGTGTACTGTGCACCGTCCCGGCCACCTTCTCTGGCCACCAGCACACCCAGCCGCCCTCCTCCTATCTTCCTGCACTGCCCCAGGGGCAAGCCAGCCCATTTCTGGGTGGTCCCAGGCAGTCGGAAAGTGGTGGGGACAGTGCACAGGGCGCTGGAAGCTCACCAAGCCCAAGCTTCCCTGAGCATGCCTAGGCTTCCAGCACCCCGTGCACTGTTGGATAAGACTGGGTGCTGCCTACGAGCTGAGGCAGCACCCGCCCAGCTAGTACCCCACCTGGGCAGCCCCAGGGGACACCACTGCCATGGAGGAAAGCACCAGGCCCCCCCGCACCCAGGGGCTGCCTGATCCAGTGGCAGGCAGCTTGTGTGGGCAGGCTCTGGCAGGAAAAAAAAAAGTGGTGAGCCCAATCCTTTGTTTTTCCCCCCTCACAGAGCCTGCTCACCTCTCCTGCAGCCAGGGGTGCCCTGGACCTTTCCTCCTCGTGGGTGGCTGCCCCTGGGCTGGGGCAACCCAGGTGAGCTGCTAGTGGGCAGGTGCTACCCAGGGGGTGCTGCCACTGCAGGTGAAAGGACTGGGGCTCCTTGCAATTCAGGGCCCATCAGCAGCATGCCCACTGGCCACATGAGAGGCAGGCAGGCTCCATAAGGGGCAAAAAAAAAGAATCAGGCTCCTTGCCACTTTCCACTCCCCGCTACCCAACGCAGAGCCTGCCCATGGCAGTGGGTGGGTGGAGAATGAGTTGATGGCGGGCTGTCACTATTCTGTCACAGTGATGGTAGCCCCTAAATTGAAATGGTGGGTTTTTAATTCGTACGTTTTTAATTGTGATGCACCATTTCAAATTAGGGGAACTAACCTCCCCCCATGTGTACAAGGACCCTATACACCTTGGGCTAGGGACAGAAGTTATATGTAAACCTGTAAAAGTGATTGGAAACCAATTCAAATTGGTAATGGAACAGAAGTCCAGTGCACATAAACCACTTTCAAAATGGCCCAAACCAATTTAAGATAAACCTGGATGTATGTAGTATCAAACTTAACTGATTTAGGTTAAATCAGTTTATTGAACTGCTGTCCCTGATCCCCTTCATAGTCAAATGAATGCACAGTCTCCCAGCATCTCAGCATGCTTTGCAACTCCCCCGTAAACCCTCCTTCACAGGGTGGGCAGGCTGGCTGTGGCCCAAGCTATCTGCTCCACTTGCCTATCAATTCAATCTATGCATCTTAGACTAATCTGTGATGATTTAATCGATTCAGCCTCAGTCTTTTTGACTGTCTGTGTTTAGCCCTAAAGTCTGCCTAATATTATTGTAGAACGGGAGAAAATAGTTCAACTCAGCAGTGAGCCCTAAGACAGGATTTGGCGATCTTTTGCCACTGTGGGTTACAAATCTCCACACATACCTTCGAACACCCTCCCTAGTCCCCCACCCCACTTCATCCCTGAGACCTCAAGCTGCCTGTGCTTAGGCTCATGGCAGATACCAGGTCCCTCTGCAATGTGAGTATGTGCAGGGATGGGAGAGCAGTAGGAAAGGCTGCAAAGGAGGGTGCTGTGGAGAAGGCAAATGGCTTGATGCAACTCCACGCTGCCCAGTCCCCCATGCCACCTTGGGATGGGTTGGACCTTCCCAGGTTAGATCCAACCTCTTTGTGGGCTGGATTTGGCCCAGGGGCTGTAGACTGCCAATCCCTGATTTAATATACAACAAAACTTGATTTTTCTATTAGATCTGAGGTCAGATATTCAGATGAGCTTCAACCTAAACTTTATTTTTGAAGGGTTTTTTTGTGTTATTACACAGCTGTGGTTATGAATAGTAGTAGTTATGCTTTATACTACCTTTCATGAGGATACCGTCAAGTACAGTCAGCATTCTAGGTAACCACTAGAATTTACTCAGGTGCAATTCAGGTTTCTTTCATTAATGCATATTGCTAAGGTCTACTCTGAGGGATTTAATTCATACCTAGGCTCAGTGTTTGAGCTCTGCAAAGAAGCAGTTTAAGACTATATAAAACTATGCCTAGAAACTTAAAAACCATCACCAAAAATCAGATCCTTGTTATTTTCATAACATGAATCCATACGCATTTTGGTTGAAATTAAAAAGGTATGATGCTATTGTATTCAATGCAGCCATACGTTAAGGCCTCTAGCAAGTTCTTTTTATATTTCCACAATAAGCCTTTCTCTTTTAGTACTCTTATTAATGGAGAGAAAAAGCATGTTCTTTTGTTTTTCTTGTTTCTCTGACTGGTTGTCTCAGATTCTCAAGTACCATTACAATTTTTTTCCCGGGAATTATTTTTTTGGCTAAGCGGTACTTAATGTTGGCATTCTGCTAGTTGATTGCTCAGTACTGACATAATGCTGTAAGTACTAGTAGTGCTAATAACTTGGTCTAGATGAATTTTTTACAGTAAATAGTTTGTTTTGTCAATAAAGCAGCTTTGTGTTGACTGAAAGTATTAATACATTTCTATCAAATTCAGGCAAGTGTTTTGACCAAAAAATTGGGAAAAATATTAAAAAGTCAAAATATTTCATTTTGATATTTTAATGAAACATTTTGAGTTTCCATGATATGTGCCATGTGTAGCTACATTTATTTTTAGAAAGTAAAAAAGCACCCTGAAAACAAACAGAATGTTATGCCTTCCCAAATAAAATATTTTTATCCAACATAAATGACGTTTTTGTTTCAGTTTTCCATTTCAGCAAGAAAAACTGAACAATTTCTTTTTCAAATTAACCCAAGCTGAAAGTATTTATTGCAGATTTTTGGGTTGGCTTGATCATTTGTACTCAATTATGTGTACATCCGTAGGTGTGACAGCAGCAGAATTGTGCTTCTTTGACCCAGCTTTTGTTATCACTGAACTGAAAGAGATGGAGGGGCTGGCTAATAATTTTGATTTGGCCTACTTTTGAGAGCTATTCCTTATTTAAGAGCTTTGTTCCAGACTAGGAGCCGTAGTGGAGACTTCAGTGAGATAAGAATGCACAAAACACTGCAATGGTTAGGTTGAAATGATTGCTTGTGATGACATGAAAAGAAATCCCTTCTAACTGGACCTGCTGCCCAGATGATGTAGCTAGGGCTTTGACTACAGATAACCTCACTTAGCATTTTTATCTACAGGGAAATGCAAATAGAAAAGTCTGCTACCATAGACAGCAAAGTTAGCTAGACTTTGCAGAAAGAGAGCCTGCTCCCACATAGCACTCTCTGTCCAATCAAAGACCCTTTTTAATAACAATTCATATACAATATTTTAAAATTCCTTCACAATTTTTGTCCTTTTTAAAACTGCCTTTTTCAAAGTGCCTTGTGCACAAATGTCCCTGCCAAAAATGTGGATGATACTGTCTATCTACTAATTCACGTGTACAATCATGATTGCATAAATATTAGGTCAGATTTTTGCACAGGTATCAGTTAATAGCATAACTGGCCTTTTGCTTGGGCAATTAACTAGTTTTTATACATAATCTAAGATCCATGCACTTCCAACATATTTTCAGCTCTGAATTTGTGCTTTGTATTTGTTGAAACAATGTGGTTAGTTGTTAATTTAAAAATATTGTAATTCAGTACTAAAAATTAAACACTGAGGTAACTGCAGCTTTCCAAATATAGTTATCTTGTTTGTTAATGATAACAGTATTCATGATTGCATGTGCAGCAAGAATATATAAAACTATTTTCTGCAGCAGGAATATATAAAACTCTTTTCTGTGTTGCCATGATTGCTTGTTCTTTCGTGGTAAGGAGAGTTTATACCAATGGACTTTTTAGGTTTGCACATTTTGAGTAAGCATACCCTCAAATCCCATATGTAAATATATATATATTTAAAAGTAAATTGTGCAGTAAAACCACAAAAAATATTCATTGCACCATTCCTTGTTCCTTTTTTTGTCTGTTTGGCTTTTTTTTTTTAAAACTTGAGAAGCATCAGTTCCTTACTTTTTTTTGAGGAGGAGGAACTCTGGAGGATATAAATAGAAATGATACATAAAGATGAGCTGCAGCTCTCTTTCCAGTAAAGGTAAGGAAAGAGACCTGATGTATCCCTTTGCCCAATGCAAGCTACCCAACCTTGTGGAAAAGCTTGTAGGGTCAAGGCATAAGCACATGCATCCTCTCATCTGACATCTGGGGACTGGGAGAATTGCAGTTCCATGTCACATCCCTACCCAGGTTACTCTAAAATCTTAAAGTCCTTCAGCCAAAAAAAAGATAAATTAGGACTGATGTTTCATTGTTTCTGAAAAAAAGGAAAAAAAGATTAAAAGAAAAAAAACCCTCCTAAAAAAAAGACAGCCACAGCTGTTCTTATACAGCATAAAAAAGTGCAAGTTGAACACGTATTTATATTAGTTTGTTTATCTTCAGTTCACCTTTAAGAAAAAGCAAAGGAGTCTACTGTGAAGTACATAAATATCTTAACAATAAGGAAAAGAACTGAACATTATAAAATGTACAGTATTTAACTAAATGCTTTTCTTCGCGAATGAGACTGCTGCGGTCACAAAGAACATTCAGGAGTGTGTGGCGGGGGGGAACCACAAACCAAAGGGGAGAAAATAATAACTGTAAATGGGGCAAAATAGCAGCTGTATTGGAAACATGACAAAAATAGGAAGTTAAGAAAAAATTAAGTGGAGTCAACAGGGTTACACATAAGTAACACCTTAACATTAAAAGAAATCTATTTTCCATTTTGACCCAGAAACCTCTTCCATTAACTACTAAAATCTATTTACACAGCAACTAGATAAAATCAATCTAATTGCTCGCAGTATTTTTGGCTCCCTTTCAGTATTTGGCTCTCTGGGTGTCATGGCTGAGACTCTGGGCTGCCACAATTTGCTACTCACACAGTTGCCTAATTGTGATTCCAGGTCTGCAAAATCTACTGTGCAGGATATACCGAACTTGGATTGTGGTGACTCCTCTTGCCCCCAACACACACATGTACGGAGGCCATGCTTTTCTCCAACCATATATGGAGGTGAGGCAACTCTAATGGTATCTCATCTGAGCTTGTTATGAGGAGATCTGACAGGCTCAGTGGCAGAAGCTCTCTTACATTAACCAGGCATAAAATACAGGAAAAGACAAATCATGTTGAATGAGCACACATAGTCCTTGAGTGAACTGAGAAAGGCACACATCTCTTTCAACTCCTTATTCTCCTACCATTCATGGCAGAAGACAAGGTATTTTACAGAAAATAATGATATTTTGCAGAAAATTATTTTTTTCCCACAGGGTTGTATTGGTCTAAGCTAAGAATTGTAGCAATCTGTGCCTGTTAGATGGGCACACTTTATGCTATCAGAGCTTCTTCAATTAAGTAGGCAACATAGCAGAGCCCTTTACCTTAAGCAAAATCTACATTTATGAGCTGTGTCATTGTCTCACATACTGAGAAAGTGTCTGAGGCTTTGAGAGGCATATATTTTCATTTTAAACGAAGAAGTAAGTCAGGGCAAAAACTATTTTTGTGACCATTTCTATACAATCTTAAAAGGACAGAAGCTTGCAAAGTGTGTTAAATTCTTTCCTTTCCTTGAACTTATTCAAAGTCTTCCATGCAATATAGATAATCAAGGTCTCACTGAATATATTTACAGTTAAACCTGCATTAAGAATATCCTGCAACAGGCAAGCCCCTTGCCCAGAGAGCACCTGACAGATGCAACATTTGAACTTCCAACCCGACCAAGCTTGGGGTATTCTGACTCCAAATAATGGCATGGCCCACTACAGAGAGTGGGGCCCTCCTAGAAAAGTCTGGAGCAAATTTTGATTCAACATTCCCTAAAATGTTTTGAGTTCATATTGCTTGGATCAAAAATTTCATGCAGACCTTTATCCACTGTGGTGGTCCCTATGAATGTTTTCAGCACAGTCTTGGTTTGGATAAAAGTTGAAAACATCCTTGACTAGACAACTGGGTTTCTCCAGTCACCTGAATGGTTCTTACATTTGCAGTTGTTCTTTATGAACTTACTAGAGTCATGCCACAGGATACAATCAATGTTTTTGTCTGTGCAATGGCTTAGAGTCTGAAAAGTATATTTTTTCCTCTGCACATGATTAACCAGTTCCAAATTAACTGGAGATTCCAGCTACTTCGATGCATTGGCAAGACAATGACATTTCATTTAAACAAACTAGTCCTGATTGGATGACAGGAAATTGCTTTGGGCCATACATATATTAGATTTTTGCCTGATTTCAGTCACACTGTTACTGAATCTATGTGGTGTCTTGGCCTTGATGTTCAAAAGACCCTCTGGTGCTGGTATGGAGTGGCTGGTGCTGGTAAGTAGCAGCTAGGCCTTTCTCCCTCTATTCACTGTTGATAAACATTGATGGCTGCAGGTACTTACTTGAAAGGCTTCTCTCCTGTGTGCGTCCGGATGTGATTGTTGAGTGTTGTAGCACCAGCAAAGGCCCGGCCACAGTAACCACATTTGAAAGGTCTGTCGCTGGAATGAGTAACCACGTGGTTCCTTAGTTCTGAAGGCTGGGAGAAGGATTGGGAGCAATGACCACATTGATAGGGTCTGCAAAAAAAAAAAATAGAAGCAGCACGTGATCACCATTTCCTGTACCAGCAAATGACAAACAACTTGGTTGGTGAAAATTAATCTTTTCACATTGATTTTCAAAGAGGAAAGTAGATGCAACTCCTTGGAACTAGTGTGGAAGACAAACACTCAAACCCTGGAACTCTGCAAATTTAGAGATCAGAATTCATGTGCAGAAACTAGGTTTTGAGTAGCCACACAGCCTGGTTTGTTCCTTATTTTCCCCAGCTAAGGGGCAACAATACATTCTCTATGGAGTGAAAAAAAATCTCACTGCTTGGGATTTAGATTTTAGAGACCTGTTTAACAGGTTTGGGAAGTCCTATTTCTTCCCTACACATTACCTGTAATTATTGAAGGGGAGCCCAGTCTAATTTCTGAAACCATTTAGAAGCAAAGTGTTGCTAATCCATTACATTCTCCATCTTTTTTAAAGACTTCTTAAATATATTTGGAAAAATAATATGCAACTTTTACTATCATTTTTCAATATTCTTACAGCTATTCAAGATACTTTAATACAATTGATAGATTTCTCCCTCCCCGCCTGGCAATTCCTTTCATGTGATTCTGAAATGAAACCATAATTCTGTTTCTATGACATCACAGTTTATTGCCAAAACAATATTGTGAAGTTCTAAGTTCATATGTATAACACTAGTACTGCACAATCAAGCAGAAAGAAAAGTATGGGAGACAGAAGGACAAGATCAGGCTGTGAACGGAGAAGAGATAGAATAACAAATAAAAGTAGTACAGCATGTGTATTAGAAATATATATAAAAATATAGATATAGATATGTCTTTATGTATATATATATAAAGACCTTAAGAAAAGTGCATTGCATTCAAAATCTTGTCAAAATCTATGCCAACCACGGAGTTGGTTCAATGAAAGCGATCACCCACCAAAATCCTTGCTTCTTGTATATAAAGAAAATCAGTTTCTGTTTTGGTATAATACATTTACTTCCCCTCACCCACCATATTCAGATCTCCAAAATGGTTTGGTAAATACTACAATGCTTTGAGTATTTTTTCTTCTTTCATTGTATTTAACATAACTCAGTGGCAGACTACTGTTACATATATCATTTTTTAGAGAAAATTAAGAGTTTGTCTTGAGGGATATTAATGATTTTTAAACTGTGCGGCAACTTAAGGCACAAATCTTAATGTCTGCATTTTTAGAGCCATTGGCCAACATAGACTTAATGGCTCTCTCTCTAACAAATGTGTGTGCTTAAATGGCTAGAAACCAAAACTGGAGGAAAGGAGACAATGGTGACCAAGCATGTACAACAATTCAATTAAGTGCAAAATAAAGTGAACCCTCTCATTTGTCAAGTGAACTGCTTAATTGTGGCTACTTGCATCACCGATCACAAATACCATTATTTTACAGTGCTTCAGAGCACTGAACACTGATTGTAGAATTTTTTAGCTTGATTAATAGCTTGGGATTGGTCAATAACTCAATACTACACAATTTTAATTACTTACATTTGAAAATTTATCTAACAGATTTCAAACAAGTTTGAAAGAAATATATAAAAGTTGTAGAAAGGTTGCCTGACCTGGATGATTACGCCACATTGTTACCCCTACTCCCTTTAAAAATTATATACATACATATTAAATAATGTACTTCAAATAAGCACTGATAACTATTGTATATCTATTACCATTACTGGCAGACAAAAGCAATATCTTTTTCAGTTTTATTATTTCTTCACTGTATTGTTAACTTACGAAGAAATTATTTATCAAACTGACATGGAAAATTCAGGCACTGGTAAAACAAATGTGATTTGTGAAGGCTGACTTTTAAAAAATTGTTTTTCTGATTAAACACTTTTAAGCAAAAAGAATATATTAAGATAGTCTGTATCCATGAACGATTGATTTTTTTTAATAGTGAAAGGGACCATTAACATTTATTAGCCTCTGGTTATCTATTTTTAACAGCTACCACAATAAACAATAAGACACTAAATAAAACCAATTAATCTTTTATTTTTTTAACAGTCAATATGATTAATTTCATACTGTGAGAAGTCACATCATTCTTCCTATGTAAATAGTCACAACAGTAAGCCAGTTACAAGTGAACATTAAGATGCCAAATAAAATGTTGCTAGCACCTACATTGGTTCAAGTCAGATTTATTGGCTACAATAACAATTTACATTCATATTATTAAGAATGCATTGCATTGAATAAAATACAAGTGATCAACGTAGTCAAAAATTGGCTATTATTATCTCATTTAAATATACATTTTATTTCTGTTTACCCAATTCGGATAGGAATAACTATATTTCTCCAAGTAGAGTGATCCTTTTTGTTTACGTTTGTATAAATTATGTAGAGGTCCAATGTGAGTCATCCTAAAGTGAGTAGAATAAGTAATCTAGTAACAGTTACATGATATCAAATATAAATAAAGCCCATTTCAAAGGGAAAACACATTTAACCATGCAAACCAACTATAGGATCTGACAATTTGTAATTTCCCATCTCCTTCCTTTCCACTTCAGGCCATCCGCAATATGCAGAACTATGTAAGCTTTTTTGTTGTTGTGATAATATTTAATTATTTTTCAAAAAAAGGGTATAAAAAGTTATTTTGCTTTGTATTAACTATTTTACCATATCTTTTTTTTTTCTTAGCAGAAAAAAATCAATATCATATTATTAAAAATGCAGAAGGCTAGGAAGTAAGAGATGATTGGTTTGGGCAGTATACTGACACCTTTGATGCAGAGTTGGCCTTGACGTAGAAATTTATTTCTCTGCCATGATTTGCTCTACACCACAAGACTGTATTAAGACAGTAGTCCCCTTATTTTCAGTGTCACAACGAGATAGGACCCATGAAATTAAAACAAAAATGGACCTTACAGACTGACTTTTGAAAAAGCACCTAAGCTGAATCTGCAGCCTGACTCCACTTCAGTGAAGTGCTTCCATATATGAATACCTTTAAAGATATTGTAGTCTCAATGGCCTTAATGAAGTTATTTATGAGTTTAAAGTAATCCCTATGTTTAGTTTGGTGTAGATGAATGTGGATGCTCCAAATAAATGTGTGGACCAATTTGAATTCCTGAGTCCAAAGACTTTTATGAGAGTAGGCACAGGACACAAATGAACATTTTGCACAAATAAATATATACCTGCATTCACATAAACTACTGTTTGCATGTTCTTTGGTGACATATATACATGTGGTTGAAAACACTGTTTTAGGCATCTTTGAAGACAAGGATTTTCTTTACAAATTTATTTTAGAATGTGCTTCCTATCTCTATGCCCAAAGTAATATTTCACAGCTGTATGTTGTCACATCTTTTGGGAAGGACCTCACAGTTTTTTACAAACATTAATAAAACATGACAAAGACCTGTCTGAGATAGCTATTCAGTCCCATTTTAAAGACAGTTAAAATTAAGCCCAGAAAATGTGATGAGCACAGTGACATGCTGACTATCATAAAAAGTCTTGTCTTCTAGTGCTCTTCATTAAGTGCTAGACCATGTGCCTTTCCAGCCTTTCATCTTCTCATTGTAACTTTAGACACATGACATCTACCAATCTCACTGCACCCAGGCACTATAAATACCTTCACATTATAATCCCTCAACATTAACTTCTATGAATGTACGCTATGCTGACAGATTATTAATATGTGGAGTTGCTCAGGTTTTTTTCTATTAGGCAGTAGTTCAGCAATTTTCAGCTGTGTGAGAGTTCCCCTCCTTTTCAGTTTACTGTTACAAGTTTGCCTCCTACTTTGCAGACAAAATCACTCATATCCAGCATGGCTTGGACACCATCACTTTTGCTGCAGAGTTAGAGTTTGGGGTTGAGGAAGCTTTGTTTATCTATTTATATGGATCATTTAAAATTGTTATGACCCACTTTTGTGGAGGATGAGCTTGGAGGGACGAGGGCAACCAGCTGTGAACTGAACCCGTTCCAGTCCTCACTTGTAAAAGCCATCTGGGGGACACTGCTGGCAGTTGTCAATGACTCCCTTTGGGAGGACAGCGTCCTGAACAAACACTATTAAATCTATGTTTGTCCAGCCCCTCCTTAAGAACCATCACTGGATGCTGACTCCCAATCTAGTTATTGCCCCACCTCCAACCTCCCTTTTTTTGGTGAAGGTCATTGAATAAGTAGTCACCTGATAAATCTAGGCACAATCTGGATGCCACCAGTCTCTTATCAGTTTGGCTTTCATCTTGGATATAGTACAGAGACTGCACTCATGGCCATGTTTCGTGATCTTCATCTGGAGATCAACAGGGGAAGCTGTGCCCTGCTTATCTTACCTGATTTCACTGTGGCCTTTGACACAAGTGACCATGAGGTGCAGAAAAACGTTTACATGACCTGCTGGGTATTCATGGGACAGCTCTAAATTGATGCCACTCTTTCCTAGCAGGAAGGTCCCAGGGGGTGGTGATGGGCTAGTGCTCATCATCTCCTCAGGACCTTTTCTTTGGGGTCTCTCAGGGCTACACCTTCTCTCTCCTAGCATTCAATGTATGCATGGGGCTGCTGGACAAGACTGTGTGGAGACTTGGAATAAAGTGCCATCATTACGTTGATGATACCCAGCTCTACTTCTCCTTTTTTTCTGAACCTGTCTCTACAGTCTCAATCCTTTCCTGGTAGTTGGGGATTGGATGTGGGTGAAACAACTGAAATTGAATCCAGACAAACAGTGGCGATGGTGGTGGGCAGGCCACTTGACCTGGGGAGGACTGGGACACCTATAATTGATAGGTTTCTGCCTCCCTTTGTCAGTCAGATTCACAGCCATGGGGTACTCCTAGATCCTCTGCTGCAACCCGGATCTTCAGGTGGCAGCAGTGGCTAGGAGTGCCTTTCACTAACTCTGTGAAGCTGTGACCATTTCTTTCAGATCAGGACACCCTCATTCACACCTTCATAACTCAAGGCTAAAAACCACATGGAGGCTGCAGCTGGTGCAGAATGTGTGGGTTGCCATAAGAATGCATCTCCAGCATCTCTGCAAGTCCCCAGTAGCTTTCTAAGCACAATTCAAGGTGCTAGTTTTGACCTATGAAGTCCTAAATGGCCAGAGATCCACATCTCTAAGGGACTATCTTTTTTCCTATGTCCCATCACAATCGCTAAGGTTAGCTGAGTGCAATCTCCTGCAAGTACTATCTATATGCCAAATATGCTTAATGAAAATGTATGAGACCATTCTCTGCAATGGCTCTTCAGCTCTGGAACTCCCTCCCTCTTGAAGCCCATCAGAACCCAAGCCTTGACATCCTTCAAAAACGCTGCAAGGCCTTTCTGTTTGAGCACGTTTAAAAACCAAAACTAGGCCAAGATGTTGTTTAATGGGTCTCTATGTTATTTTGTTTTATTCTATTTTGTATAATTTACTCTAGTTGCCTGTTTACATTTCTGTTTCTCTTGCTGTAGGTCACCCTGAGTCTTTGTTGGGAAGAGCAGCATATAAATTGCATAAATAAATAAATAACCAACTCACTCAAACATTTAAAGCCAGATCTTATTCTATGTATTTGGTGTCTGAGCAGACTTAAACTACTAAGCATGATTATATTCCACCATGTTCAAGTCCCTGAAAGTCCACTGATACATCTACTATTGCAAACACCATCTTCTTACCTTTAAAATGAGTCAGAAAAAGTGGTAAGGAGAAGAAGGACACACTTACCTTTTTGCATTAATCGTTTTTCAAGAACTCAGGCAGGGTGGAACAGGATCACGCTTAGGCATGTAAGTCTATTCACTTGTCTAACAGGTGGGATAGAATCTTAAAGTGTGATTGTAAAATGGGTACTTTTAACAATTTTGTAATGGAAGGGTAGATATTGTAGGGTTTAACAAAAGTCTCAAACTGAATTTCCCTAAAATCATAAAAACAGGTCAAGAATTTATTATTGCCTTATAATTTAAATCCATCTCTTGAATATGTAAATTTTGTTTAAAAAATTGGTATTTTCCTTTACCCTTTCTTGTAAAGCCCATTTTTTGGGATTTGACACTGGAATAAGCATTTTGTTCTCAATTTTATCACTGGAATAAAGCCAAATTAAACTTATACACTTGAAATAATTATTTTTCAGTTTTCTTTTAGTACAATGCATTTGGCCTGTACCTATCCCAATGGCATTGTATCATGCTTTCTGATTCCCAGAACAGCCACGCTGCTTGGCAAATTGAGCCAATATGAACATTTCCCACTTTTTCACATTATCATCAATGTAGATTGGAGAAAGTACTTGAATGTTGAATTACATGATCAGACCTGGCCTTTTATGGACCTCTTCAGACTTTCTGTCTTCAGGGATTTTTTTGAAACTCAAGTGCAATCTTCTGTGACCCAACTGCCTGTAATGATGACTTGCTTAATACCATGAAACAGTGTCAGATCAGTCTCTTGCTGCAACTATTTCCTCTGCTACAGAAATACTAGCCAAAAGGAGGATGACTGACACAGACACAGGTTAACCTGTGATTTGGTTTCAAGGTTTTATGAAAAGATGATTTTAAGACTCTGATCCAGAATTCATTTGCATATGCATATTACCTGATTCAATGAAAGCAGGGCATGTGTGAGGCCGGTACCATCCATCTCCAGGGAAGAGACACTCCACAGAGTTCTTTCACTTGTACACACTAGTCAGTATGTTGGAACCGTATTGTAGATATGAAAAAGTGGCTCACTACCCTCCTCGGAACAGGGAAGCTATAGCATTTGAATGTAACCTATTCACAAGCCAATGTTTTGTACAGCTAATGGGAGAAGGAATGGGTCTAAAATACACTGCAGCTGATATGCCTAGAGCTCCAAAATCATTGTCATAGGAAGGCAAAAACCTGTTAATCTAATTTCTGCCCAGGAGGAGGGTGAGCAAGCCAGTTCCAAACCTATTTTAGTTAAAAAATTGGAAAAAAAAAGCATGAACTCTACCCAATTAGGAGTCTGAAGTCACTAACCATGAGCATTTAAAGGGGTTAATTTGTGTGAACTCTCCTCCTAACAGAGTGGAATTAAAAGGCCATGATTCTGCAGCGAAAAATGGTCTTAAAGACACTGCGTAAACTGCATTTTGAAGCAGTCTCACTGTTTCTAAACTGATCGGTGAGCTACATTTATTAACCCTGGGCCTGATTCAACAACATCTACCCACATTGAGCAGTACTTTATGACATGAGTAGAACCTCTGAAATCAATAGAAGCTACAAGCACAGACAACTGGTAGGAGGGATACAGGGGGGCAAGTGGCCCCTCAACAGGGCTGTCCCCTGCTGCTGATGCTGCTAGTGGCTTCTGTGGGTGCTTGCCAGCCCTGTCCCCACTGCCAATGCCGCTGGCAGCTTCTGTGGGTGGTCACCAGCCCTGTGCCTGCCACTGCCACCAGCAGCTTCTGAGGGTGTTCGCCAGCCTCATCCATGCCACTGCCACAGGCTTCTGCAGGTACCCCCCAGACTCAGGAGGCACCATCGCACATGGCTACAAGAATGAGTAAGTAATATCACTTAGTGGGTGCATCAACACATGCATTAATCTGTTTTAGTTAAAGTGCATTAAATCTAGTACCTCCATTGTGAGGTAAGAGGACATTTGCACATTAGCTTGTCTTAATGCACATTAACTAAAGAGCATGGAGCACCTCTACATGGGTGCAGAGGCTGCTGTGATGTGCTAGAATTTCAGTGTGCTGGAACAGACTCGATTAATGAAGTCTGCTGGAGCTTGTTAATTACTGCACTCCAGCAGCCTCCTGCATCTCGTGTATCAGCACCCCTGCCCTTAAAAATGGTGGCAGGGGCATTTGAACATTTGGCAAGTGCCCCTGTCACCATTTTTAAGGGCGGGGACACCAATACATGAGACACAGTGGCACTTTAATTAGAGCGGCTCTCAGAGCCACTCTAATTAACATGCCACCCCCCTCCCATCCCAGAGCCCATGTAAAAATGCCCACAGTTTTTAAGTGATACTTAATGTGCATTAGCCTAGTTTAATGTGCATTAATTAAATAGCATAGCTTTTTTAGTGACACTTTAATGCATATTAAAATAGGCTAATGCAGATAAGGTGCACGTGTAGACACGCCCAGTGAGTATTATTGAGGAACATCAGCTACTTGGTGTCAATGATGACTACAGACTTGAGTTCTCTATGAATTTTTGGGATATCCTTTTGCAAAGTGGATAGATAATATAAGTGTTATTAAATGTTTGAAGCAGCAGTGAAACGGTATCACTTTCCATGACTCTTGTTTCTATTTACTACAAGTTTCCAAACCTATTTGAAAAAGATTATGCAAGAATAACTTAAATTCATCTTGACACTTACTTTAAATGTGCAAAGTTTCACAGTCACTTTATAAAGAGAAGTAAACAAATCCTGTTCATAGTGTTTATTTTTGTTTGCTGTTATAGGTTTTTTCTAAATTAATTAATCTGGGGACAGTAGCAAGACTCAAAGACATAAATCCTGCAAAAAAAAAGATATTGGAAGAAAAGTACAAAATGGGGTGAGCCATGATACCTGGAGAAACGCATCTATTAAACTGTCAACTTTAACCTTAAAAAATAACTAGACATTCATTGTTGAAAGGTAACAGCAAAACAAAGAGTACATTAATATCTTTCACAGAACAAGGAGCAGGAGGGCCTGATAACATCCACAGTCTACCCACCAAGGACACACTTGCACCTCCAATCATCAGCTTAAATGCATGACAGTCAACAAGAATAAATATAACATGGATGTACACACTATGTATGAAAGTGCGCTGCAAGCAACATCTAGGAAGTGCAGGCATCCACTCTCCATGTACACCATTATACTAAGACATGATTATCCAAGAAAGAAAGAAGAAAGATGCAAATAAAAATTGGTCATTATAAGAAGATCTGCTGCTGATTTAAAAATTAAATTAAAGAGTATTTGTCTGAAAATGATTCACTGTGATTGAAGGCTTTTGCTTACCCCTTTCTGGAGTCCCCCATATGGGTTTGTTGGGAATTTCTGCAGCAGAAAAACAGAAGAGAAAAGGGATTTCTGACTCCTGGTTCAAAAAATAGTGGCTCAAACGTCCTCTATCTGGGCAAAAGCTTAAGAAAAGCCCCAAAGGCTTGAATGTTCCCTATACCAAATCTGACTTTAGCTCTTCCTCACTCATCAGTTGCCTCCAAGAGAAATCCTACATTATTTAACAAACAGAAAAAGCCACAGAGGGAATGATTGGGGATGTAAATGAAAGGCGATTTCAATAAAATTGTAATTAATCTCAAACTGAAAAAAAATCAACACATGAGCTTAAGAATTCTCCACATCTAGGGGTCAGTACTTTCTAATATTACGTATATATTCAAAATTCTACCTGTCAAATGATATCCTATTCTGAGGGTCAACTGAAATATATTTGTTTGCTTGTCCTTCCTCTCTCTTATCTTTCCCGAACTCTTGCTCAGATTTCTTCTGAGATAATGTGATTTTAAAGTAATTTCCTTCTTTGCATTTCTCAAATCCCAACTGGTTTGTGTTTTTTAAATCTCATGCTATGCAAGGAGGCTTGATATAGGGAACTTTTCTTGATTTGGTAATCAAACTGCTGAAAACAAATACAAATCCAAAATAGAGAGTCCCAAGTCATTTCCTAGAGGAGGCAACCCCAATTACTTCAATCACATCAAAGACATCATGGCTGGTATGTTCACAAATTGCTGACAGTAAATGGGGAGCTGTTTATTGGTGAGAATGGTAATGCAGCTAGGGGAGAGAAAATCCAAACTTGAGAGTGGCAGACAGTAGCTAATACTGGCAAACTGTCCCTTGCAAATCATACTTGGTTTTCTTGTTTCCAGGAAATTCGGTAGGTAACTTTAATAATGTTTCCCATGTAAAGAGGTGTTGTAGAAATCAGCAGCGATGATTCTTTTCCCTTTCTTATTTCTGACCATCTAATATACTCATGCCATTTATAGTGAAGAAAAGGCTGGCCATGACACAAGTTCAAATTACAGTGATTTTTAGTTAGGGGCATGCCAGCCCAGAAAAATCTGGGCTCCAGATTCAGCCAGAACACCCCTTCCTTCTAACACTGCCAAAATGAACTTAGGGAGAAGTCATGGGATTTCTCTAAAATCCTAAATGATAATTTAGAGAAATCTGGGGAACTGCAATTTTTTTCTCTGTTTTCAGTCCATATCATAGGAAAGCAGAAGGTGCTGCAAAACAGACTTCTATAGAAAAAGAGTATAGTATTTAAGGTATGAAAAATATAGCAATGGAAGCCATTTTTGAGTACATGCATGAGCTAGAACCACAAAGGAAACTTAGGTGTCACAGCACTGAGTATGGCAGCACCAAACTAGGTTTTGTCCAATGAATACTTTCATATAAAATAGTGAAAAGTACATTGGAACAGGTATTGGCACCCAGCTATCCTCCTGCCCAAGTGAGCACCCTAGCCAGTATTTTAAGGTCATGATTGCTTGCTTTCTTTGGTGTAATGACTGTTTCATTATTCCATACAGCATATAATAACTTCAACAGGAGCCATCAAGACCATATCTACCTCAGAATAACTGGAAGCTTGGTGGGAAATGGGCACTTTCAGGCACTGAAACTAGGTCTTGCACTTCCTGGGCAAACTATACACTAAACCAGGGCTGTCCAATAGGGAGCCTACAGGCCACCTGTGGCCCTTGGGCTCCCAGTCCAGGCTGCTGCTGGACTCTCCAGACTCCCTCGCTCTCCTCCAGATTCTGTTTTTTGCCTCCACCCCTGGGTGCTGTGCAGCATGTCCCACAAGCCTGAGAAAGCCCACAGCCAAAGGGTTCCAGGGGAGCTGGAGACCGTACAGGGCGCAGGAGGTCATACTCCATGCAAGGGGAAGGCACATCATGCAGCAGGCGGGGCATGTGGCACAGTGTGTAGGGCATAAGAGGTGCTAGCATGATGCAAGGGGGTGGTCACCATGTGGCATGGCAGGGGGGTTGGCTTGTGCAGCATGCGGCCTGGAAGTGTGTGGCCCTTATGGCATTGCTGAGGGGCCTGCGACCCTTGGTCACCCAGAATTTGGAAAGCCCTGCACTAAAATGTTGGGTAGAGGAAAGGTATTACAACTCCCTGCTCCTCTTCCTGATGATGTTTATGCTTAACCTTTTCTGGTAGGTATGCTCTAGGAACCCCTATGGGATCAGACCCTACTGGTGGCATGGGCAGAGGAATGCCCAGTTTTGGCATCACTGTTCACCATTGCCAGGCCTAAGGCACTTGGGGCACGTTCAGAAGAAGACCTGTGGGTAACCACAGAATTTAATGTTTAAAACTTAGGTTGATTGGGAGTTTTGAGGATCTAAATTCTTAGGCACCTAAAGTGGCAGATATTCTGTATGTATTTTTAACATGCCAATACTTAATTTCCTCTGGAACCAGAATGAAATTTAGAAAATGCTAAACTTGTACAAACTTTACCAATTTCAAAATTTACCAGCTCTCAGAATTTGAAGTGGGATTATATAGAGTCTGATTTGCATTATACACACTTCAGATATAATCTGTTTTTATCCTGCATTTTCATGATTCATTGCATATATGCTCCAAAAAATACACTGTACATACATACATACATGTCTGTGTGTGAGAGAGTAACTATTTTTACAGCATTTCATTTAAGTTTAATTTGCATTCAACTGCTGTTCTTAGAATGATTTTCCAGGAGATCCAAACCTTCTTCACAGCTGAAGAAGAGACAAAACACAGGCAGCCTTTTTTTTATTGAATTAATTTGATTTTTGTCTTTTGTGCTGCCAGCTATCAAAATTGTCAAATAAACCAGCTTTGATTCATAAATAATGGTTCCATTATATCTACTGTGCCACTGGTCAGAGTACCTGAAATTTTAATTCACTTGTTCAGCTAAATTTCATCCTCAGTTCATGGCCATAAAATTCTGTATTGACAAACTTTCAAACCAACTTTGACTCTGAGGTATCTAGTCAACATTTTTCTTCTGTGTGGATATTAGTTTATTGAATAAGTGGCATCTGTTTTCCTCCACATCCCTAGTGGAGTAGGTATTTCCTTTTGACAGCTTTGCACGATTTATGGGTTTGCATGCTCTGAAGAAAAATAGTACTAAGCAAAAAATCCCAATTCATTACCTCTTAGTACTTAATTAAGTCCATACACATTGCACACTATAGGTGAACCCTGAAATGACTATGACAGCCACTGAACAGCAAGTTATATTATCTTTGGAAGATAGAGAGACTTTTAATTATCTTGACCTCATTTTTCCATCTATGATATTAATAAATTTTCCTCCTATTTAATTCCCTCCAACAGATCTACCAAACCATTCTGAAAACAAGATTATATTCTTAGCTATTTCTTCTTATCTGTACATTTAGGCACTGAATGTTTTTACAAATAGTGAAGTCAAGCAATGGCCATTATCGGCTTACTTCACACAGCTGCAGATGAATAATGTTGTACAGGCTTCTCCTAATAATGGCTTGGTTTTGGAAATGATAACAGGCTGATAAAAGCAGAAAGCAGTGCATCTGGCTATCAATAGATACAGAAATAAAGAGAGCCTGTGTTTTACCTGTCAGGGTTCTGCGTACACACATGCATCTGTAAGAGGATCCGCTGAGTGAAAGTCTTAAAGCATTGCCCACATTTCCAAAGATGCCAGTCACTGAACTCAGAATTTAGTTGGCTTGTTGAAGTTGGGCTTGCAAGAACTCGCTGGTTTTTTACACTGATCTGGTTAAATCCTGACTCGATGGACCCAGACTTATCCAGAAGAGAAAAATTTCTGCTGCATGGAGTCTGTGGAAATACTATGGATCGCTGTGGAGTGGCAGGGGGTAGTTTGCTACTTTTATTAAATGGCTGTAGGGTGTCTTGTCTGGACATGGCCTCCATTACCGTCGAAGGGACATTCACTGAGAGAAACAAACAGACAAACAAACAAGCAAGTAAATAAGAGCTTCTTTACTATTTTCTTAAAATGAATGCAGTTTGGAGGGAAGATAGAAAAAATTAACATCTTTTCTGCTAGAATCTAGCAGCATCATTTTAATAATGCATATAAAATGTGTGTAGAGAGGTGGATGAACAGTGATCTGAAGGGTCATACTGCGCAAACACATATCCAGAGAGACATCTGAGAGTTGAAGAAGATTCAAAGTAGAGTAAGAGAAGTAAGAAGAAAGGAACTGAGGTCTGAGACAAAATTCTGCTGGTCTGACTCTGTATGAGAGCTGTGTATTGCAGATACTATAAGGTTGCAGGATATGATACACATGCAGCGCTTCAGCCCCTCTACTTCCTAGCCCACAGAAGAACCCTCTTAGCTCTTGTGGTAACATTTCCCTTGCAGGTAGCCAGTAAAAGCCAAAAGCACCTCCTCACCCACGCATGCCCCTCCAGTTCAGTACAGAACCAGTACAAAAATAAGTATTTTTATTATGCATGAGTAAGGCTAGCAAGATTTAGTTCACTGTAAAACAGTGCAAAATGTAAGCCTTGTGCCTCAGTTCCCCACCTATGAAATGGGGATAAAAGTGTCGGGATGATAGATTAATTAAGCATTGTGAGACACTCCACTATTTTGATAATCGGTTAAATATAATCCTTCTCATGAAGAAATAAACTAGTTTTTATTCAGTTTAACATGTGGAGGCAGTGTGGTATATAAGGAAGGAAATTTACATGCATAAAAGAGTAATGAGCCTCATTCCCTGAGCAATGCCCAAACAGCGCACTGAATGAGGTAGGAGCTAGTGGAAAAATAGTTCAGAAATCACATATGTAAAGGCTATACCATAATTCACAAAATTAAGATCACCTGGAAACCCTAAATTCTGGTGTATCCTAATTTTTGAGTGCTTGATTTTTGCAGTCTAATATTATTTAAATATAGGGTGTTTTGTGTTTTATGCCTGTACACACATGTGCGTGTGTGTGTGTGCACACACATACAAAGATATGTGTGCATGTAAGTGAATGAATTACAGATCTTAGCAGATCATTTAGCTGCTGCTTTATCTCAGTGAGTGATTTTGACTAATTTCTGATTAATTACTGTAGGGTTTAAATTGCAATAGTAAGCTGTAGCTTTCCATTGTTATTCGAGATGAAATAAAAAAAATACAAATCCATTTTGATAAGATACTATAAATAAAATCTGTTTGCTTTATAAATTTTTATTTTAATGTTTCCTCAACAAGGAAAAACGGGCAATGTAAGGTATTTAATTGATACGTAGCTATGCTCTCTCTCTTGCTCAGCATTATGGCATCCCAGAGCTTCTTTTAGAAGTAGTTATACCCATTTGGCTGGGCACTGAAGTACAGTTTTAAAGACACAAAAATAATCTTAGGTGTATCCATAATACATGAAGAAGAAGCAGTGGTCTGTGTATTTATATTGTCTTAATGGTAACAGCAACATCAAATTACATTTTTAAAAAGTTGCAAATAGAAAACTCATCTAAGGAATCAAATCAGGAAATTAAGGAACTGAGGAATCACATCACAGTTCATCCCAGGGGAAATTCACCTCTGTGCAAAAGGCCAGTAGAAGCTGTATTTTGAGGTTTAAGTGGCACTTAAAGTTGTGCATGGTCCTTATGTTGGCTCTGTGCCCAGAGAAAAAATTTCACCCTTTTCATCAGTCTCCCTGACTTGTAGAGGCAAATCTTCAGTTTCTCTTGCAACAAAACAGTGAGTGACAATACACAGAGATTTAACTGTGTTGCACCATTTTTAAATGAGGATCTTGCAAGTTACAACTCACAAAAGTGAAAACAATATTTTTGTATTGCTGTGGGACAGCATGTTATTTATCACTGAACATTACTGCCAGTAACTTAATTTCTTTTAAACTCTTCTCAAGCTCAACAGATTTGAAAACTCATGATGAAAAAGGATGTTTATTTTTGACAGTTTAATCCCCAGTATCTTGCTGTTTTATTGCTGTGCGGTTCAGTATTTAAGTTGCTAAGAGATACAAGTTCATCTCAGTATAGCAGTTCAAGCATCCAAGTATTTGACTGAAAAAATATATCTTATATATAGCTGATTATGCGTTGGCAGCCACAGGGTCACTTTCAGCCAAACAAAGTCAATCAAGCATCTATTATTGGTTTCTTCCACCACATATACACACACAGCTGTCAAAATGGAAAAGAAGTCTCCAATGCAAGTTGAAAGAAGGGAGTCCCATACATAAACAGACCAGTTGCGTGAGTCCCTGAGCCCTCTTAATTCTCACTAAATATGAGGGCATAAACACCATGCAGGATTGGGTCCATATTAAAAATGGTATGTTTATTTTGCTTTTCACTATAAAATAAAAATAAAATATTGAAAGAAAGGCAGGACAGGAATACATGGAGATAGGGATGATCACAACAAGATGGAAATACTATCATCATAACAAGTTAGTTACAATGATCTTTTATTTAAAGAATCTTGCATTTTCTCCAACCACAAAAACGTCATCTTTTTGGTCAGTCAGATAAGGCCTTAATCAGCACATCCAATGCTAATACAATTATGAAACAGTTGCAGTGGCTTCAAGATGACAGTATAATATCCTTTTGGCTAGGCAGGATTATAGGAAAGTAGGTCTTGAAGGAATCTCACGAGGTCAGCTGGTCCAGCCCCCTGGTCAAGACAGAATTGTCCCAGCCAAATATCTGGCCAACTTGCTCTTGAAAATTTCCATGGATGAAGATTCCACCGCCTTGCTAGGGAGCTCGTTCCAAAGCTTGACTATCCCTAGAATCAGAAAATTCCTCCGACCTAAACTTCCTCTGCTGCAGCTTGAGGCCATTGTTTCTAGTCCTGTGCCCTATGGCCACAGAGAAAAATCCATCTCCATCCTCTCTATGATTGCCTGTCAGGTATTTGAAAACTGTTATCAAATCCCACTCAGTCTTTTCTTCTGCATACTAGGGGACCCTCGTTCTTTCAGGCCTTCTTCATAAGTCTCGCTTCCCAGGCCCTAATCATTTTTGTCATTCTGCACTGGACTCAGTGCTGAATAGAGTAGAAGAATCACTCCCCTCCATTTGCAAGTGACACTCCTGTTAATACAAACCAGTATGCTGTTGGCTTTTTTCTGCAACAAGAGCATGTTGTTGGCTCATATTCACCGTATTGTGTACCATAACCTACAGGTCTTTCTCTGCAGTATTGCAGCCATAGACAGGGAGTTATATGATATGACCGATAACTAGGGAAAGAGTTGAGGGAATAAATTAAGGATGAACAGATAAGGTAACCTCTAAAGAGGACTTTAACGTATTACAAAGCGGGGGAAGGCAGAAAGGCAAGCTGCTATGAGGACACCCATCATTTAGTTACACAGCCGTGAAGTAAAGTACAGGAGTAATTTTACTCATGTCACATTTCCATTGAAAACCTTAAATATTGTCAGTTTTTGGGCTGTATATTGTACTCAACAAATTATTTAAATAAATATCCAGAGCGTGCTTCATATGTTCTAAGAAAGCCCAGGAATACAGCTGGAAGATTAACTGAAACAAGAATTTGAGATACAAAGAAACAAAATAAAGTACTTACAGTTTTCATCCTGTGCAATGCACTGTAAAGGGATTCCAAAGAAAGACGTGTAGCTGTCATTGTACCACACCAACAGCTCAGTGCCCCGGGGAATGTCTATACAGGCCCTGTAGAATATATTTGACCTAATCATAACAAACAGAAAGACAGCCTAGTGTAAGAACGTGTAGGGGTCTGTTTACCATCTGCATTAGTACGGTGGAATTCCACCTACTTAAAAGTATTTCTGCAGGGTATCCCAAATGAATTGATTATTGTAAATGTGAATCCATCATCACTGCAAGATTCATTTAGGTTTTAATACTTGCTGTTAGCAACACAGATGAAGAATTTCTTTAATGTACAAAATAATTCTTAACATGACAGTGTTCTTCTAAAAATTAAATATATCAGTTGAGAGATTCTTGGTTGAACACGGTGAACATTTGCTCTAGTGCAGTCCAAAAAAAGAGAGCTTGTAATGCAAAGTGCTACTGAAGACATCTTTCTTCATATGGAACACGAGGACTAGGTTGACGGCCCTTCAGTAAGTATGAATTACTGTTACGGATAAATTCCATCCTACGGGAAAACATTTTTGATTTTCCTAAGCCACACATCCAAGAGTTCCCCAGTTTATGAAAAAAGCTTACTGTTTTGCAGACTAGAGGCTTAACCCCAATCTCATGTTGAGGGAAACAGCTCAAGGGTAATTCAACTCAAGTTAACAGAGTTACATAGATGTAAAGGAAAGCCAGTGTGAAATGAGGATCAGGCATCTATGAGTGAAATAAAAATCCTATCAGTTTGTAGTGGCTTTTCTCTTAAGCCTGGTACAGTACAGTAAAACACCCTTCTATGAGATGGATAGAAATTCAATACATACAAGAAGAGTGTTCCACTCTGGCTGAAAGATTACACACCAAAATGATACAGTCAAGTTACCAAGAAATGACCATTTTTTATAACAGCCGGTGTAAGGCAGAAACATATCTATAGACTAAAAAAAAATGTTAGACCTCAACTGGTTTTCTCAGTGAAGAATTGCTACAAATATTAGCCTGAAGTTCAAGATAAAAGTGTTTAGGGTTGGTAGGCCTTAAATTTAGCCTTTCTGTAAAGAATTGGCTGTAGCAGTGCAATTTGTTCCTTGTATAACACTGCAGACATAAGGAGAATCCTTTACCACATTTTTCATGGCAGTGAGATATGCACTTGTCAACATATTTTGTCACCGCAAAGTGGCTCTTGGCAACAGAATCATAAAGATCAATAAAAAAGTGCAGATTCTCAATATTTTACTAGCAGCTGCAAAAATTTCATTTATCTTGTTATTTTCCTCGCTTACTGCCACCCTGTCTCAGGAGGGCACTGCTAGCTAAGCAAAATGTTTTTTCCCAACATTCTATGAATATCTGACAAAAACTCTAGCTTTTGCATCTCTTTCTCGCTCCTTCTCCGTTCCACTTTCTCTCTCTGTCTCCCTCTTTCACTCTCCCTCTCTTTCCAGAGCTGTACATTTTATTAATTTTTTCCACTATTACATAAAAATCAAAATTGGAGCTGTGTTATAAATCACCAGCTTCTCTTAACTCGAGAAAAATTGAGTCTACTTTGTACTTCGCCCTTGTAACATTTCATCTCTCAGTTTGGCTTCCCTTAACATAAACACAGCGGCCCAGCAAATGAATGTGCTAAAACCAAATGACACACTTTGCCGCTGAAAGAGCAGAACTGTTTTTGAGCAATGGGTGGTCTGTGAGGCTTGGAGTAGGCTGAAAAAAATGTGTAAGTGTATACCGTTCCTTACAAGCATACAGAGCTTCCAAAACTTGCAGAAATCTCTGCATGCTGAAGTACATCAAAGGGATTTTTCCCTTTTCGGATAATATTTCCTTTGCTGACATGTATTTAGTATTGTGGTTGGATGACTCATAAAGATAGTTTCATGGCGTCCCAACGCAGTTGAAGCAGAACACATGCCAACAAACATTATTGTCAGCCTCAAAATAAAAACAAAACGTTCAGCTAAGGGTCAATCAATCAAGAGTGCTTTGAAGAAAATTCCATTTAGATATTACAAATCATAACAGAATGAATTTAAACCAGCTGACTTTCTGTGAGGAGGACATCCATGTACAATAAAAATTAGGCTGGTTTTTCAGTGTCCAACTTTTCTATTTTCTTACACTTGGATGTAGTCACTGGTGATGGATGCCAGTTTTTTAAATTGTGTTTTTGTAGTTCATTTTATAAAGATCTGAAGTAATCGAAAACAGATCAACAGAGGGAACTCTAAGTAAAAGCTCCATCATGAAAGGAGAGTTGTAAAATCCACTTAATATTGACAGATGTATAATGACTTTCTTATACCCATATTTTGTTTAAGTTTTTTCGTGTGTGTGTGTGTGTGTGTGTGTACGTACCTACACATACACACTACATAGACTTACGTACACAACTATAGTTTTCTTACTGGTTCACAAACTACCTGGACTACCAGCTAAAGTACAATGTGAGAGTTTTTGCAATACAACAGTCTTTGCTCACTTTTTTTGTGGATTGTCTATTTAAACTCTCAGACAAAACATTTAGCAAAAATATTAACTATTTAAGAGTATATTAGAAGATTTGTAATATATTGCAAATCACCATCATATATTCTTCTTTATTCTTTCTTGAATGCTTACTTTATGTAGATCAGTGGTCACCAACCAGTGGATCTCGATCCACCGGTAGGTCTTGGAGCCTCTTGAAGTAGATCTTACAGCCTCTTGGAGTCAATCTGGGGCTGGGGTGGCGGGCTGAGTGCCCCCATGCATGCATATGTGCACCCCGGCCCAGCAGGTCAGTCTGTGGGAAAGGGAAGGGGGCTAGATCAAGGCCCCCGTGGTGAGGGACAGTGCCGCAGAGGCAGGAGCAGGGGAAAGCTCAGTAGGGCCCTGGCCGGGTGGGACTTACCTGCTGGGGAGGTGTGCCCCCAAATTACTTTTTCTCCCTCTGCCTCAATCTGCCCCTGCTTCCTTCCCCATAGACTTACCTGCTAGGCAGGGGGATGGGGGGGAGGGGGTGGCAGCAGCACACAGTAGATCTTGGGTTGCTTTTAAATGCCAAAGGTGATCTCCTACTTAAAAAGGTTGGAGACCACTGATTTAGATAATTGCCCAGAAACAAAGAATGTTAAAACATTTAACTGGACCCTGTTACTGTTATTAAACTGAACCCTTAGGGAAAACATCGGACTTTGTTCATCTGTCATTTTATTTTGATTTTGCATGTTTGTTAAAAAGTTTAGAACATTATAAATAAGTTTAAGATTTGTCACTAAAAAAGGATAACCCCAAATAAACAGCCAAAGGCAGCTTGGTTACCAAACACAAGGCATTCTTTGATGTTCCTGCTATAATATCTAATAAAGCCAAGCAGTTACTTCTTATTCTGAAGGGGGAAGACTTGTTTATAGCTGAGATCATATATTTATGCAACACATTTTCTAGTTTTTTTAGTTTTGTTGGTGGGAAGAGGAGTAGATGCCATCAGTTTTTTATATATCTTTTCTCATTTTTGTTCTGTTTTGTTTTAATACAATATAATGGCATGAAACCATCTTGCCATACAGGTGCATCAGCAGATGCAATCTTCTGTGCAGATGTGTTACATGACTCCCTAAGCGCTTTGGCATTCAAAATTTTGCTGCTTTCATCTCAAGTGAGACCTTTTCCTTGTCCTTCAGCCCATTTATCTGTCAGTAAAAGTGGAAGATAAGCTCACCAAATCTTCTAGAGCAATCTGCAAACGATGTTGTGTAGATTGCTTTATGCAATGCGATGTGCACGCATGTTCTGCAATTAATGACACAGGCCTGATTTTGACCTCAAGAGCAGTTCAGAATCAGCCCTATGGTGTCCCTCATTCCTATCAAAAAAGTCTAATCCATAATGCCATGTTTCTGTGATACAGAAGGAAGGGATTCAAGAAAAGCATATTGTTAGTTTGGAATTTGCTTTATGAACCGGTGACAGCTATGTTTCTGGGGGGGTTTTATTTAAAGGGTTTTTTTTGGGGGGGCGGGGTTTAGTGAATACATTGAAATGTACTTTACCTGTACTGAACTACTGTCAAGTTCTGTTCGCCACAGTGCCTCGCACATCGGATATACCTCATCCAACTTGACTTACTGGGTTCTCCACCATCAATAAAGTGCTGCAGTGTCCCATCTTGGTCATATATCTGGAGAAGAGGTCAGAATGTCAAGTAGTTAGAACACATCATCAGCAATCATTTTCATTGCTTTGCTGGTGTCTCTGTGCTTTTTGCAGAAATGTATTGCCATGAGATTTGTCATTGCTTATTGATGTCCTTAGAAATCCGAATGGAATGACAGAGGAGTATTTTTGGTGATGCAAGTTTATCATATTTCTCTTATCAAGCCAATCTTTTCTACATTAAACATATTTGTTGTGTTTCAAAGATGTGACCAGTTTCCCAAAGAATATTTAACCTATTTTGACAGGCTAGCCTTAAATAATGAACTGCCAGATAAACAAAAAAATCTGGATGCAAAGGCTGCATTGAAAGGCTGAGACATCAGAGAAAGAATAAGTATTCCCTAAACAAGTATCACTTCTTCACATTTCATTTCCAGCAAAAGCTTGTATTTAGCTCTAGAAAACCTTCTTGCATTTAAAGCAGAAAACTTCAGACAACTAATGCTCAGCAGTAGTTCAAAGCTTGTTGTGAAGATACCTGAAGAAATATAATTTTTCATGTAACAAATGAGAATTCAGTTTTAAGAGATCTAGTTTTTCATAAATATGACATCCTTGCTAAAGACAGAAGAACCCAAAACACATTAAAAAACAAAACTTTAAAAACCCACAAAACAACATTAAAAACAACTCACTGCCCTCTTCCTAATTCTTTGGCAGCCCTGAAATCATTGGGTCAAATATTTGTTCCCATTTTTTTTCATACACCTCTGCATTTGTCATTTCAAAGTAGATTTGAGTTGGGTGCAGTCTAGTATGCAAACTTAGATACCAAACTTAGATACCAAACTTTCTGACTATATTTCATGTATCATTTGGATAGCCTGGGGAAGTTTCGGATAGCATTAGAGCAGTCAGGTAGTTAACTAAACCAAATATGATCTCTGACTCTTTTTAGGTTGCCCATTCACTGTATTTTGTCTCTCTAATAATTTCAATAATCCGAATACTTTCTTTTAGGATATTTTATAGGAGAACCCTCTAAACATTCTGAAAACTGGTCTTAACCTTAAAATAAATAATTTCACTAATAAAATGGGAACTGAATTAAGGATTGAGAAGGATTATTCTACAAAATCAACTTCATGTTAGCAACATTAATTCAGACATGACACAGAACAAATCTACTTGGATATTTCTCAGTCATCATTAAAAACAAAAACCTGCTTCAAAGGATGAGCCACAAATTGCGCTGGAGTTTACTGCACCCAAGCACCGTGTTTGAACATGCACCCAGGACTGCAGCACATTGAGACAAGTTACAGCAGCCCTGGCTGGTAGGGGCTTGGGGGGGGGTCAGCCAGCAGTGCCACACACAGAAGCACCCTTGTGCCCCAGCCACCCCTGTCAGTGTCTGTATGTGTGCTGCTGCAGAGTAAAAAACATTGCTATAAGATAGTACTTGTATTTACAAGTACTAATCTGCAGCAGAGTTTATTAGGTTAATCCAGCCTAATAGCTCTGCACATGCAGATGCTCAGACATTTACCATGGAGCTAATAAGGCAATTCCACAGTGAACGTCTCAAGTAGATGTGCCCAGTGAGTCTCATTTCCAACCCTGACAAATTGGTGGAAGCTACTATAATGAATAAAAATAGCAGTTACACAGACCAATATGATCTGCTGGGGAAGAGTCCACGTAGTTCTGTCTAGCACAGTCTGCTAGAGTTCTTTGATTAAGCACGTGGATAAGGGGGATACAGTTGACATAATATATTTGGACTTCCAAAAAGCATTTGACAAGGTCCCTCACCAAAGGCTTTTTAAAAAAAGGAACAGACATGGGATCAGAGAGAAGTTTCTGTCATGGATTGAGAGCTGGTAAAAAGGTAGGAAGCAAAGGGTACTATATGGTCATTTTTCAGGAGGGAAGTATGTAAAAAGAGAGGTCCAACAGGGAAATGTGCTTGGCCCAATTTCGTTCAACATTTTCACCAATGATCTGGAAATGGGGGTATACAAAGAAATCTCCAAGTTTGCAGATGATACCAAATTATTCTGGGTAATCAAATCCCAAGGTGACAGAAAGGAGCTCCAGAAAGATCTCACTAAGCTGAGTGAGTGGGGAAAAAGTGGAAGATGAATTTCAATGTTGACAGTGCAATATAATACACATAGGAAAAAATAACCTCAATTATATGTGCACAGTGCTTGGTTCTGAACTAGCTGTTACAAATCAGGAAAAAGACCTTGGAATCATTGTACATAGTTCTCTAAAAGTGTCAGTTCAATGTGCAGTAGTGACTAAAAAGACCAATAAAATGTTCGTAATCAATCATTAAGAAGAGCAGTGAAATTAAAATGGAGGGCATCATCATGTCATTTTACAAACCCATGGTGCACCTACACCTTAAACACTGCATACATTTCTGTTCTCTGCATCTCCACAAAAGTGTCACCCCCCTTCCCCCAGTCAGTGGGATTGGCTGCCGGGGGACTCCCCCAATGCTGACTGGTGTCAAGGGGGGCACATGCACCCCTTGACTCAAGAGGCACCAGTCACCCATGAGGGCAACCAAAATGATCAGGGGTATGAAGCAGTTGCCATACCAGGAGAGACTGAAAAAGCGAGGACTCTTTGTTTGGAAAGCAGAAGGCTGAGGGGGGGATATAATAGAAGTCCATAAAATCATAAATGGTGTGGACAAAGTGAACAGGGAACTGTTACTCACCAAGTCCCAGAAAACTAGAGCTAGGGGGCACCCACTGAAATTAGTGGGAAACAGGTTTAAAACTAATAAGAGAAAATACTTTTTAATGCAATGCGTAATTAACTTGCAGAATTCTTTGCCACAAGCAATGGTAGAGGCAGATAGCATAGCCTCTACCATTGGTTCAAAAAAAGGAATAGGACAAATTCATGGATGATGGATTTGTTAATAGCCGTTGAACAGAACTATTCAAGATGTGTTCTCTGGCATCTCCAATAATGGTGGATACCAGGGAAAATAATGAATAAGGGATTGAGGACTCTAGATATATTCAGTTTAATGCTCTCTGTCTAAAGCATCTACTCAGTCCACTGTCAGAGACAGGTTACTGGGCACGGTGGAAAGATTGGTCTGACCCAGTATGGTACTTCTGATGTTCTCAGGAGTAATTCTACACCAGGTTGTCTGAATTTACCCTGGTGGAGAGGTGTGTACTGCCCATCTAGTCCTCTTTTGCACTACTGTAAAGGCCAAATATACCAGTGCAACCATTTTGTTCAGGACCACAGCCACGTGTGATGTTCTCTGGCTGGAGGGCTAACTAATCGAATGCATCAGAATTAATGCAATAAAATTAATGGAAAATAGCAGGGATTCTCAGGACTCTGAGAGGCTGTAAAGAGAAAATTTACATCTAAAAAAAACCCAAATAAATATTCCCCCCGCCCCCTCTGAGTTCATTGCTTCTCTCATGAGAGGTACAAACAAAAACACAAACTGACATATTCTTCACACAAAATATATTAATTTATTGTGTAAGCATAGGTAAAATATGTTAGAGTAATAAAGCATCCATAATGGAGAGGGAAAGGTGGTTACAGTAAATGTGCCCACAAGACAGAGAAAAGGAAAAATGAATGACTAACAGTGTTTGGCAGCAACCAGCTGGCATCTGTCTAAACAGTTTCTGAATATAAAATTTATTATTTATTTATTTAAAATATTTATATGGCACTTACTAACATCAGAACATGGCTTAGAGTGAAACAAATACAATTCCCATAAAAAGAGAGGTAATATTCCACTGTACCTTCACTACTATGAATTCAGAAAGACAAAGATGATGAGCATAACAACAGACAATGAAGGCAAAGTTGAAGTGGACCCAGTGTTTTTAGTTAAACATGGCCTTTGTCTCAGCCAGCTCAAGCTTTACTCTTGAATACGAATAACCTCATTATAAAGCAAAAGCTAGCTGTCCTAGTGGTATTAAATCAGGCCCTATGTTATTTCATGTTATGTCCCACTTCTGATTTGCATTCAGGGGCAGATCCAGAGGGGATACAGTGGCATGGCCTACCTCTCCTTTCTGACATATAGCAAGAGCAGCAGTCAGGGACTTCAAGTCCCCAAAAAGGCAAGAATCCCTCCACTCTCTTCCCCTCCATGCTCAGACACGTCTGCTCCCCTCTCATCTCCTGCCCCCACCTCTCATTCCCCTCCTCCCCCACCTGCCACTGCCATTGTCCACACTGTTTCTGCTGTCCTGGGGGTAAATGAAGCTTGTATCCTGCTCTGGCAGGGCTACGTGGCAGCTGGGCTCAGCCCAGGACAGCAGCAGCAGTGCCAGGAGTGGATGAGAGACGAGGGTGATTGGGACCCCCAAGAAAGGAGGCATGGGGAAGGGAAACCCATCCAAGCCTCACAAAACCCAGATCTCTCCCCCAGCACGATGGAGACAGCAGAGACATTGGCAGCAGCAGGTGGGGGTGGTGGGAAAGGGTAGGAGAAAGGAGTAGAAGGGAGGGAAGGGAGCATGCCTCTGAGCATGCCAAGGAGAGGAATGGAAGGGGGCTTCTACTTTCTTCAAGTTTAGAAAGGCCCCCGGCTGCTGCTCCCTCATACAGTCTATCTTCCCCAATGAAGCAAGGTGGGGAGGGAAAAGAAGGCTGGGAGCAGGAAGTGCAGCCATCCCTGTAGTGCTGGTTGCCACTCCCACATCCCCCTTTGTAAAATCCTGAATCCACCCTGCTTATATCTATGGTTTAGATTTCCAGGAACCATCATATTATCTCAGTAATGTCTGCAAATGCATATGGGAACTCTAAATGAGGTGAAGTTCCATAATTCTGCAGGGTTTTGTTCTAGTTGATAAACACTAGAACTTCTCTATCCAATTTTCTGCTGGTACAGAAAGGAAGGAGAAGACTTATGAATTGCCATATATTCTGTTCCTGGTTTCTCACCAAAGATTCTATTTTCTTTTCCTAGAGCAGATTTCCATTTTGAATTTGACCCTCCATGTTCAGAATCCTTCCCACAGCATTCCTCCTCCCGTTAGGTCAGAAAAAAATATCTAGTGCCATGAAGCAGATGGCCTTGAAGAATAAGAAAGAAGGGTAATGCTATATTATATCCATTTATTTGTTAAGTCACAAAACCCAAATAAGCTCCTAAGAAAGTCAATTCACTATGGTATTATTATTTGTATCCCTATAGTGCCAATGACCCCTAGTCATTAAATATTACAGGCAATTATTAGAGGAAACAGCATGAATTTGTAATATAGAAAATGTACACTCTATTACAAGCTACCAATGGAGTCATTATGGTACACTGTATACATGTATGCATACGAACTATATTATTCGTACAAATATATGTACACGTATGCATACTACTTGCATTTCACTATGTACCTATAGCTGTTTTATCTGTTCACTACCTTCATCTGCTCTGGGATCACTTTTAATGGATTCCATAAGTTATTTTTTCCCCTACTCTATCTAGTAAATACACCCTCCCATGAAATAGAGTCTATTCCATTGACATTCTTTGTCCCTCCCTCTGTTGCTGCCTTCAATCAGAGTACAGAACAGTGTCCAACTTATTTGCTGTCATCCCCTCCTCCGAGCCAACACCACTGCTGTTAATTTTGCTGTTAAGATTTCTGAGTTATAGCTATTCCTCATTTCATTTGCAAAGTCCATGATCTATTTAAACACAATCTAGTTAAATGGAGATTAAAGGTAAGAAGCTGGTGTGCTGAGACTGCTGTTTAGTAGGGCTGTGCAAAGTTTTGGTCACTGATTTGATTTGGCAGAGATCTGGCCCGACTCGGCGGCTGAATTGCAGAATCCAAATCGAATCAGGAGACCCTTTAAACTCTCCAACCAAATTGGAACCCTCCAAATCAGTTTGGAGAGATTTGATGATTTGGACATAGACACAGCTTTCAATGTTTTTTCTACATACCTTAAGATACCAGGCAGCTCGTGAATGCTGAACTGGTGGAGTGGATGAAGCGTCCCATGGGAGCACAGGGGGGTCCCCAGCATGCTTTGCTTTGGTCCAGAAGTGGACCAAAAGCACTTCTGGTCCACTTCTGGGTCCGCCATGGAGTGCGCAGGGCCTCTCCCTCCCCACCCGCCTTGGTGATTGGTGCCTTCTGGGTCTGGGGGGGGCACCCAGGTTCCCCCCATGGCCGAACACCCAGCTGGGGGGGTGAAGGGGATCCCCCACCACCAACCATGTGCCCCCCCAACACACACTCCTGTGGGATGCTCCATCTGCCCCTGCATCTCAGCTTTCACAAGCCATGCCTGGTGCCTCAAGGTATGTAGAAAAAGCATTTAAAGCTGTGTCTATGGCCAAATTGCTCATTCTCTGAATGAGAAACAAATCTTTAGATTTGGATTCAGCTGAATTGAATCAAGACAGTGATCCAAACCAATGAATCAAGTCACTGTACCCCGATTTGGGCCAAATCCAAATCTGAATCGAATACGGCCTGTTTCACATACTTCTACTGTTTAGGTATGTTTTTCAAGTGCATATGGGTGCACAGGACCTATTCACTGGGATTCTGATACTTGATTGTGGTCTATAGGCTAAGTACAGAACCCAAGTCTCACCCTGACGTCACTTGGGAGCAAGGCACCTATCAAGAAGAAGCCGAAGCCCTACAACACCAACACGGGGGGACTGTGAGTTACTTGAATCTGAACGGGAACTGGGACAGCAGTTCAATAAACTGATTGAGCCTAAATCAGTTAAGCCTGATACTACATCCATCTAGGTTTACCTTAAGCTGGTTTCAGCCATTTTGAAAGCAGTTTATTTGCACTGAACTTCTGTTGTGTTACAGATTTGAACTGTTTACGAATCACTTATACTGGTTTATGTGTAATTTATGTCCCTAGCCTTAATGCTTTCAAAAGAGTACAATACATTATAATAGCCAATAACACCTCATATAACATGAGATAACATATGGCTATTGTTCAAAAATCTAAGAAAACTGATTACTGAGCTACTTTAACTAAGTAATTGAGCACTTGTTAACTTTAAGATTAAATGGGACCTCATAAAAATAGTTTGATACTTTACTTTCTGTGTGGGTCAGACTTCTAAAACCAATGTTCTACGCACTACCACTGTACAAATAATATTCAATAATAGTGGGCAAAACAAGACAGTGCAAAAACATTCAGAAAACAGAATCATTTCCATTCAGACACCACCCGCCCTGCTTATGCTTGGTGTGCCAGGTACATGGGGCTAAATATATTTCCATTGCCATTGGATGCTGTACTGTGTCCTGATGCAGCTGTAATGGAATGCTGAAACATAATGCAACATCTCAATACAGTTACAGAGGAGGCCCAGCAGCAAAACAGTTAAATACAATTGAAGTGAGAATGAGGGGGAAATATTTAGTTCAGTTAGTTCTCACTGTATCTGTTGCTTTGCTTTGTTCTTTTTCCATGGTCTAGTGAAGATTTGTGTCTTTTGAAAGGCAGCCTGCATTTTATTTTTCACTTAGTTAAATAAAAAGGTTTTAGTGTACAATTTAATTGACTTCTTATTTTCCTTTCATGCAGAAAGAGGAAAGACTGGCCCTTGCAGTGGAATTTTTTTAAAGAGAAAACATAGATGGTTTTTCATTCATATTCTTAAAGCAGCTATTACAATAATTTTTATTTATATATTTATAAAGCATCAAAGCAATGGTTTAAAAAAGCTCATTAAAACCCAAAAAATTAATTCTTACTATTAATACGGGTTTTTTACTCTTTGCTATTTAGTACTATTCATATCACACATGTAAAATTACAATAACTCTAATATGCATCAAGGATGGGATTTTGAAAAGTGTTTGGTATTAATTTTTCTCTTTTCCCATAAGAAGTCTTACTACTGACTGCACTGGGAAGTTAAAGTAACCCTGAGGCTAGGGACAGACATTTAAAAAGTCTGAGCCTGAATTGATTCATTTTTTGCAGGTTAGTCTAACCTGGCTAGGCTAAATCAGTTTTGTAACCAGAAAGCAATCCCAGAAATACAGGAACATGCCTGCAGTGGCTCAGGCTAGAAGCTGGGGGGGGTGGGGGGGGGGGGGCTAGAGCAGCTCTCCATTCCCTTCCACAGTGCTGAGCTGAGGGGGCGTAGCCAGGCCCTGGCAGGATGCTATCATTAGGGAGGGGTTCCCCCTTCTCCTGACCAGCCCAGCAGAGAATGCTTATCACCCCTAACTCAGTGTTTATCAGCCCATTAAGAAAAGAGAGGGACATCACCAGCTACCTATTGATTCTGCCTTTGTCCCATATACCACAGCATGGAGGTAGCCGGCAAGTGGTCTGCTAGCTAATGCTGAGAGGTGTCTGTGAGGAGGGAATGTCTGCTTAGCAGAGAGTGAGGAGGGGAGGTGTTACACAAATTGCTAATTGCTCAAATCACAAGGAAGACCTTATGATGGAAGATAAGGATTAGGGTCAAGCCGGTATTTATGCTACCTGCATAACAGAGGGGAGGAGCAGAAGCCAGGCAGATGTCTGCAGAGACTGCTGGAGCTGCAGCCAGGGAGCAGAGGGGAGGGGCCAGCCCTGCTGTGGAGCAGAGAGCCCCACCCAGCCCAGAGAGCATGCTGGGATACTGGGGGAATTTGATTTGATTTAAACCAGAAAGGGGTCTGGGACAGACATTGTAAAACTGGTTTGAGCCAAATCAGTTAAGTCTGATACAACATTCAACCAGGTTTTTCTCAAACTGGTTTAAACCAGTGCACTGAACATCTGTTCTGTTATAGGTTTAAACCAGTTTCGGATCACTTAGACTAGTTTATGTGTAATGTCCATACATAGCCTGAGTGCTTTTGAAAATCACATCCAAATTTCACAAATCATCTGCCATATAGCAAAAATTGTAAACATATATAACTATATGAAAAATATATTGAAATTTAGTTATATTCTTTCTTTTTATGGTGCACTTGGGGATATCACTAGGTAACTTCCATAGCAGTGACATTATTTCTATAGCAACAGATAATGATACTGGCAACAGCACCTGTATAAATTTCCCTCCTCAGCCGGAGGAAATGAGTTTAGAGAATGAGATTACCACATTTCTACCAGTTGCAGGCCTTGCTACTATGCCACATGCCTTTTTCACCTGAAGAGTAGTTTCACCTACAGTGTGCTCTGCTAGTGACTCCATTTTAAAAACAGACAGAAATTGAAGATGGTGCCAGATGCAACAATCTACTTCATAAGTAGTATGCTTCACCGGAAACAGATAACACCCAGCTCCGTAAGCTGTGACATTTTTTGGTGGACACCAAGTTGTTAGTTTTGATCATCTTTCAGAGACTGACTCTCATGCTGTGCCGTTCTGCCACAGTTATGATAATTGGAGTTGGGTAGACTGGAGTTTACTTAAAATATAAGCTATAGGAAGATTCTTGAAGGATTCTTGTTTTTTGCAAGAACCTGAAGATTTTGAACTTAGTTCCCTAAAAGGGTCCAAACCTATTCTCCTATTCTTGACCTATTACATTGTCCATCTTTTCATTCAGATTTTTGGAAAAGGTGGTAGATATAATGAGAATCAGGATTTGCTTGTATACAGTGGTACTCATTGATTTAATATCACTGGTTGGTTCTGTTTTGAGGAAGACTGTTATTTTTGTGTCATTTGATATTTACAATTATATTAACTCAGAGCACAGGATAGGCATTTTTATCCCCCTTGGGTTGAAAACAGTAACCAATAGATAAAGAATAGCTAAATAATGATATCTCAAGTGGAAAAGTTATCGAGAGTGAACACACTAAACGCAAGAACAACAAAGGGAATGGAGCTCTTGAAACTTAAAATATACTAAATTGTTAAACCAAAAATCACTGTAGAACCTGAAACTGAGCTGCAGTTTGACTTTTCATTTCAACTTTTTCCTTAGACTCTGGGGTGGTTCCAGACAGGGTGAAGTAGTATAGTTACACCCCCACTCCATCCAAAGCTGAAGCAGCTCTGGGAGAGTAAATTGACTTCATGGTTCATTAACATCTACCTGGTTCCCTCTGAACTCTTCAGTCCACAGGTGTTAACAACCCTTTCTACTAATTAAGCTATCTTTTTTCTGCCATTCTGCTGTCCCAAAGAACTTGGTCTATCCAAATCAGGCTATCCAAATCAGTCCTCTACAACCGGTCACACATGTATGTATACCTTGAACATATTGCAATATCTGCTTAATACTTCTTGCTTTTAATCTAAGAGGCATCATCTAGATTTTTTTAAAAAGAAAATACCTGGCAACTAATACGAAAAGCTATTTGGATTTTATAGTTCTCAACGGATATGAAACTATAAACAGCATTTTGAACTGTCTGTGCTAGGTGAAAGGTTTCATCTCTCACTTTGACCCCAGTCCAGCAAACACAGGCACATTTTAGTCCCATTGATCTCAGTGGGACTGCTCATGTGTGAAGTTAAGCATCTGTGTAAGCAGTTGCAGGATTGGGGCCTCTGTCTGGAAAATGTCATGAAAGCAATGAGCTGCTTATTATGCTGAATTCATTAAATTGTTTTGTTTTTTTTAAATAAAAGAGTTCAAATTTAGTTTTGACAGTGGAGGTTCCTGTAAGCAGGACTTTTCACATAGTTAGAGGAGCCAATACTACCCAAGAACAGAGCCTGAAACAGTGAAGCTTCAAATTAATTTGTACAAAACTGGTATTTTACATACTGGGTTTTTCTCTAGTACAGTGAAAACATCAGGGAGGCAGGTAAATTTAAGGGCCATAACAGACAAGCAGTACACACCAGTTAACATAGGTAAACCTGAGGCACCATTTAGATAAACACAAACACATGCATATACACATAAAGGAATGCCATTTAAAGCTGTTGGGGGGGGGTCTCTTTAACTGTTTAATAGCCTTTCCTGTCTATATTTGCATCCTACTGATGACTCAGTCACACAACAGAACAAATGGCGGTGTTCAGTGCACCAGTGGTTCCAACTGGGGCATTTTCCTTGCTTTTGGTATTTACATATCCATTCTACACCCCAAGAATGCAGCAGAAGCAACAAAAGCTCAGACAGCCAAGAGAGCATCAGCAGAGGGAGACTGTGCACAGGGGAAGGGAACTGGAATGATACACAATGACATACAGCTAATTTGCTGTATGTCTGCCAAAAAAGTTACTCCCGACTGGACTAGATAACTTCTTGAGGTCTCCTCCAATCCTGTTTTTCCATGAGTCTGAGTTTAACCGAAAAGTTCTTTTGTCTAATATCCATACAGTCTATATGCCCATCCATCTGAACAAAAGAGTTATAGGAATACTAATACAACAAATTAGAACTTTAGGCCATAACATTACCTACCAGCAAGTTTAAGAACAGGAACTGGCAGGTTAAATCATTAGGCATCCAGGGAGGCAGGTGATTAGAGCAGTGTCATAAGTCCTAAGTTTTTTTCTTGATTCACTGTGATGCAGGGTAGCCACTTGGGGCTGGAGGGGCTCATGAATGAAGAGTTTGAAATACAGCAGAATTGTCTTCATTCCACTCTGCACATGGGAGGAAGGTTCCAGTAATATTACATACAGGAGATCTGTTCCCCTCACATGCCTCACAGCTCTCCTCTGCCTGTCAAAATCTGTTCCCCTCACATGCCTCCCACGCTTGTGCCCCAGCCAGCCCCTCTGCAAAATGTCGAGCCAGGTAAGACCAGCCCCAGGCTTGCAGGTTGACCCCCCACAAGCCCTCTGCCAGCTGGGGCTGCTCTAACCTGGCTCAACGTGCTGCGGTCCCAGGCATGCATCTAAGGGCAGCACCTGGGAACAATAAACTCTGGCAAGATGTACACCAGAGTTTACTGCATCACATTAATTTCATGTGTAGATGCGTCCAGTGGGTGCGTCTACACATGTAATTAACTTGAGCCGGAGTAAACTACTCCCAGGCTCAGTGGCCCAAGCAGCAGCAATGTGAGTTGGGGTGAAGCAGTTTATGCCAGGGCTGGAGACAGGGAGGGTCAGCCCTGGGCTCTGGGTGGTGGTAGCAGGAGGGTGCTGAAAGTGCAGAGCTGTGTGGCTAGGTGGCAGGCAGGAGTCTGGCCCCCTGCTGGCTGTGCTGATCACTTGCAATGTACACCCACATTCACCATCTACATGTGTGTTTAGTTGCAGTTAATTATCCCAACAGTAGTGGTGTGCAAAGTGGGTCCTATTCAATTAGGACTCAGCCCGAATCAGGGACAGTGATTCAATTCATTGATTCCAATCACTGACCCTGATTCAATTTGGCCAAATCCAAATCTGAAGATTCGATGCTGATTTGGAGAATCAGCATTTCGGACATAGACACAGCTTTAAAAGTTTTTTTCTACATACCTTGAGGTAGCAGGTGTGGCTCACGATCACTGTGATGCTGGGGTGCATGGTGTGTCCCACAGGAGTGCCAGGAGGCCCTCCACGTGCTTGGCAGTGTACCTGGAAGTGGACTGGGTCTGCCAGAGAGCACACTGGGCCCATCCCCCCATGCCTGCCCAGCTCGGTGGTCAGCCATAGGGGGACCCCGGGTACCCCCTCCCTCCGAGACCCATGAGGCACCAATCACTGAGATGGGGGACACAGGGGGTCCCCCCATGTGCTCCCCAGTGGACCCACAAGTAGACTGGAAGTGCTTCTGGTTCACTTCTGGATCTGCTGCTGAACATGCTGGGGAGCCCCCTGTGCGTCTGTGGGACGCTCTACCTGCCCCAGCATTGCAGCATTCATAAGCCCCTGCTATCTAGAGGTATGTAGAAAAACATTTAAAGCTGTCTCTATGTCTGAATCTCCGAATCTTTCCAAAGCAATTTGGAGGGTTCTGATTCAGTTCAGAAAGATTAAAGGGTCCTCTGATTTAATTCAGATTCAGAGATTCAGTCACCAAATCAGGCCAAATCTCCTTCGAATCAAATCAGGGACAAAAGCTTCGCTCAGCCATACCAACAGTACTATCTTACAATGGTGTTAATTAGCTTACTGCAGCCTAATAGTGGCACATGTGTAGCCATTGACACTTCACTCTGCAGCTAATTAGTCTACTTTGCAGTTAAACCAGATTAAGCCAGTAGGATTACAAAAGTGTCTAAAAAGTTAAATAGCTAATACTCATTTAAATCAGTGAGATTCAGGTGCCTAGCCTATGTCAGCACTTTTGAAAATCGGATTTGGTGCCTATCTGCTTCTTTACACACTTAAAATCTGCAAAAATCTGGCTCTAACATACTGGTTGCCACCAAGATTTCTCTCCTTGAAGCTAGACAAGCTATTAGCAGATTTGCCTATACCAAGAATAGCAAAGGTAATGGCTGTGTTTCACCTGAATATTCTTCAGGATCTTTCATCGCCAGCCTTTTTCACAGATCCTGATCTGGTTTTGCTTAGCAGCTCTGTGTAGTAAGGGGGGGAGGGGCGGTGGTTAGGCGTGACAGATTCTGTAGTTGTAACTGCTCAAGCAAGGCATAGAAAGGAGAGACAGTACCTGAGATCTGATGCAAGATGAGTTTTTCCTTGTGGCAGGATAAAAACAAGAACAAATTGTATCATTGTTTTGTTTTGTAATCCACAGACTTTCTATGGACATGGACCAGTGAATTGGGTCTGAGGATATTCTATGAAAGAGATAGTTTATGAAGAAATTACGGGAAGCCATTTGATTAAAGTACTCATTTAAATTATATAACAGACTACTGGCTGGACTGAAAGTGTAGGTGAATTTGTGATTAGTGCATCTCAGAAGAGTGAGATGCAGAATAAATAAAGAGGAGGTGTTTTTACAAGCTAAAAAGAAGAGTAAGATTGGTATTTTACTTCAGTAAAGCTGTAGCAATTGCAAATGACAGTCATTCACTATCTCTCTCCCTTACAACAAGTTGGAAGTTGGTTTACAGTTTCTTACTTAAGGATCATACCCTGCCAGAGTCACACATACTGTCAATTTCAATACTCTTTTGCCACCAGAGGCAATGGCAAGAGGCCAAGAAATCCCAGACGTAATTATATTTCATTTTCAAATAAAATAGATATCACACTTTATGCCTGGTGAAATCAGCAACTGGGGGGTGGTCCTCCGTGGCCGATCGTGCTGACCTGGAAGTGCCAGCGGCACTTCTCCTGGTGCCCCCGCTTCCAGGCCGGCACTCTCAGGGGGGCACCAGTGCTTCTGCCTGTCCCCCCAGCCCATCGCCTAAGCAGGGATGCTGGCTGTCAGGGGGGTGCACTGGCACTCTCAGGGCGGAGCACATGCACTCCTGTACACTTCCTATGTGTCGCCACTGCATAAACTGGTTTCAAAATGGCAAAAACCAGTTTAAGAGAAACCTGGATGGATATAGTATCAGACTTAACTGGTTTAGATTAAATAGTTTATTGAAATTCTGACCCAGTTCCCTTTCAGATTCAAGTTAATTCACAATCCCCCAGCCTCCCAGGATACTTTGCACCTCCCCTATAAGCCTCCCCTTGCAGGGGGGGCAGGCTAGCCTTGGCCCAAGCTGTCTGCTCCAGCCTACCAGAGAGGCATGCTCTTGTGCCCCTCCCTGGCTTCTGACCTGGGCCACTGCAGGCATGTAGATGGCATTTTTGAAATCAAAAGTGAATGTCTTTTCACTGCTTATCAGTTCAGTCTATGCTGCTTAGACTAACTTGCAAAGACTAACTTGCAAACATTGAATCAATTTAGCCTCAGGCTTTCAGTCTATACTTAGCCTATAGGTCTGATTCAAAGCCTATTGAAGTTGATGAAAAAATTCCATTGACTTGAATGAAGTATGCAAAAAGACCACAGTGCAGGGGAAAGACCAGTGCAAGTGAAGCCTGAGTTTGTCTTCAGTATGGTTTGTGGTCTCTCTTGTCTTCAGTTCACAGGTCTGGCACAGAAAGCTATAGGTCACAGATAGGATTTTATAGACATTATGATCATTCATAATGGAATGGAATAGGTCTGATCCTTCCCAGGAGCTGGCCCACTCCATTGCTGCTTATAGGTTTGGTTCAGCATCCCCAGTCTTTCAGACAAGATAATATTCTTGATCTGGGCAGATGAGGGCATCTGTAGGAGATATCTCCATAAGCTTTACTTTGACATGCCCACATCATTCCTTAAATATATTCCATGGGAAAAATACAAATTTAAAATCAATAAAACTCTTCCTCTCTTTTTTATGGTATCAGATATCAACTTACAAATCTATGAACCACTGTCTGGCATTATCACTCAATGTGTGGATTTCATCTGCCCCATCTGGGCATTTGTAAAGATTGCAGCTTTTGATTGAGTGCTGTCCTGTTTGCTGAACACTGCATTCACTCAGGGGGCTGTCCGAGATCTTCATCTTGCGAAGTGTTGTTCTGAAGTATCTGTATCCAGATCTGAGTCTGTTCAGCTTGACCCACACTTCTCTGTCAAGGTCATGACCAAAGGGGCACTCGTTCGGTGTTGGTATAAAATGCTGTAGGAATAGGACTTATCTTCCCCAGGGACTGACCCCGACAGATTCTGTAGTTGTAACTGCTCAAGCAAGGCATAGAAAGGAGAGACAGTACCTGAGATCTGATGCAAGATGAGTTTTTCTTGCTACTCATGGGCAGCTGGTGTCTCTCGAGTCTGGGGGGCACCAGATCGCCAACGGAGTGGGGGTCCCCCGTGGCTGACTGCAGACTCGGGGGGGGGGAGGGATCTCCCAGCAGCTAAGCACTGAGCATGGAGCCACCGGCAGCAAAACCAGAACTGTACTTCCGCTGGCACTTCCAGTTTCTCAGGGGGTGCACAGCCTCAGGGGGTGAACGTGCACCCACATGTACCCGCTGTGCATCACCAGTGTTGCTACTTATAGGTTTTGTTCAGCATCCCCAATCTTTTCCAGGAGCTTGTGGGTTTCATGTATAAATGGTTTACAACTGTTAAGCCTCTTAAGCCTCCATCTGTTCAGGCCTTCAGTTAACAGTTGATGTAGCAGATACTTTTTGTCATCTCTTGCCTCTGTTGCCAGTAATAAAGTTAGTGTCAGTCTTCCTGTATCACTTCTAATATCACAGAGAGTACAGGGAGTGCACGTGTATCTGTATAGGTTGTACAGACTATTATAAGTCTCAGTGCACTGTTAAGTATAGTCTCGAGATTTTTAGCGTGACAACTTCTGGACCATACAGGAGTACAATATTCTACTGCGGCGTATACCATTGTGAGTGTGGTGGTTCTGGGCAATTTGAAGTTGGCACCCCATGTAGTGCTGGTTTAAAATCTTAAGGCAGCTACCCATGAAGAGACTTTACCACTGACCTTCTAAATGTTATGTTTATAGGTGAGGGAGCAATCAGTTGTAACTCCTAGGTAGGTTGGGGTATGTTCAGGGGGAAGGATATGGTTGCCTAATTTAATAGCCAGTGAGCTCTTGGCTCGACCATTGTCCAGGTGGAAGAGTGATGATACCAATTTATTGATGCTCAACTTTAAGCATCATTTATGGAGATAGTCAACAATGAGTTCAGTGTCACTATTCAGCATCTTTTCCAGTTCTGTCATATCTATTGGGCTACTATGGCAATATCATCAGTGTACATGTATCACTTAGATGTTATATGCAGGAAGTCTGAGGTATATACATTAAGAAGTACTGGCACTAGCACTGACTCCCAGGGGACCCCATTCTTCAGAGTTCATACTCTGCTTTTTTCTTCTTGGCTGGTAGTGAGTTTAAATAATCTGCTGGAGATCATGTTCATAATGAAAGCACATATCTTGTAGTCAGCTATCATGGAGTGCAGTTTATATTTAAGACCTTGGTGCCGTGGAGTGTCACAGGCAGCTGTAAGGCTTATAAAGACTGTGCCTGTTTTCTGCCTCATTTCAAATCTATCTTCTATGTCAGATGTAAGCCAGTGGCACATAGCTTCTTCTGAAAGCCAGATTGTTCTTTTGGGAGCTGGGGATCAATGATATTCTCTATTATTCTATTCAGGATTATGCACTGCATGGCCATATCCAGACATGTGTGGACATTTGGTTCCCTGGGGACAACTAGTGACAGTGCACCTTGTGCTGCTGCTAGTAATCCCTGGGGCACACCCATGCCACATGCAGGCTGGTGCACAGGAAGTTACCTTAGGTTGGGTAGCCCCAGCAGCTTTACCAGGAGTCCTCCCGGGGCTGCAGCAAAGGCAATCCTGCTACACGAGTCTGGGCGGCAGCAGAGCGTGGCTCTGGCCAGCCAGGCTCTGACTTTGGTTGGTGCACGCTGCTGTTGCATGAGCACCTCTGCTTTTTTTTTTCCACAGGTTTTTCTGGCCCTTGGATATCCAAGGGTCAAAAAACCCTCCACGCTGCTCCCTTGTAGCACAGAGATTAATGTAATATGTGATATGTGGTGCTGCAGATGTGTCTGCATTGCCATATACTGTATGGTCCTGCCCATCTGGACTTGGTCCATGAGTTTGTATGTAACTCAGAGTAGTGAGATGGGTCTGTAGCTCTTTGGATCTTCTAGAGGTTTATTGAATTCTGGGACAGCAGTGACATCAGCTTTTCTCCAGATTTTTTTCCAATTGTTTTCCAATTTTTCCAGTTTTGATTAATAAAATTGATAATTCATAAAGGATTTTCTTATAAAAATATTCTTCGATGAAATATTTCATCAATTAACTTCATTTTCCAGGAATGGAAGGCAAATAAATACAATTTTCTTATGATAGCATCATCCAGAGTGATATAGTTGTGATCTAGCAGAGCATAAACACTTAAGGAAAGGATGAAAATATAGCACTAAACTGAGTTGCAAAAGAGGTGGGTTCAAGTTTCAGCTCTTCTACACTTGCTATATGACTGATAGCAAGTCCCTTAAACTCTTTGTGCCTTGAATTACCAGTGTTAAAATGGCAGTTATAATATTGTCTTTCCTCCATCCTTTGCTGATGACCTTTCTGAGGCTGTTAACATATCACTGCAGGGACTTTTTCTTCCTGCATATATGTAGTGTACCTGGCTCACTTAGAAACCTAAATCTATGTTAGAGGTTCTAACATAGTAACTGTGATCATTGCAGCCCTCTCTGAACCTCACATTTTTGCAAGAGTCTTTCACCTTTGAAGTGAACAAAAGACTTAAATGGAAATTATATATTTTTAATTAAACTTAAATTCTTCGTGAGTTTTAAATAATGAAATGTGTTGTTATTTTAAATTCTGAATATGTTGGAATGCCTGGAATGCCAACTTCCCAAGACAATTAAAATGTCAAGTAATAAAATGTATGACAAACTATGCCTGAGATTCCTCATAAAATGAATGAGTAATGGCTGTAAAAACTATCTTGTCCTGTTTAAATGCTGAAAAAAATGTATGTGTTATACCAATTTTGCACATTTGTTAGATTACAGAAATATCAGAAAATCAGCAAGATAACACTTATTTAGCAGCTAATCCTATATCAAGGTTGGAGCCGGAGTCAGAAAAAGATTCAAAAGGGCCACAAAGCGTAAAACAGAACTGATTTTTGTAATGGACACGTTTTGGGGGAAACAAAATGTATTTTCTCTTGTCGTTGTGCAATTAAGTATTGGTCAGTATCATGATAACTTTCTTTAGAAGATACTCAAATTTTGTGAGGATTATAACATTAGATTAGAACATCTTCAAGTCACAGTCACAAGACCCTTCCAGGGCTGTTAAGCATTTGGCATATATCACTTATCTCTAAGGGTGGCAGAGGCCATCAATACAAAGTGGACCATCAATCAATCTGAGGTCTTCTTCAGACATCTCCTGTCAGCTGATCAGAGGAAGACTTTGGGGAATCAGCTTTCCATTATCAGGAGTTGGTCTGTGATCAGAACAAGCCACTGAACCTTTTACTTTTCACTTGGCAAAAACATATACACTGGAAAAAAGTCATGACAGTTCATTCATTTCGCTCCATCCTGGAGCCAGATGATGTTTGACTGGTGAGACCCACCCTCTTTGATGTTGTACTCTTTTGAGAGTACCCTGCTGTGAAAAAAAATTTATCCTTCCAAATTAAAGAGAAATATTTCTGTATCCAGCTGTTAAATGTGACATGTTTGCCATTTTTCAGTATATTGGCTTTGTGCCATCTTGCAGGCTGTGTTTCAAACCTATCTTTTTCCCTTTTCCTTCTCAGCAACAATATCCACAATTGTTAGTGTCTCCAACATCTATATAACATCAGCACCAAAAGGGAAATACAAGTAATGCTTCATTGCTATGGACTGCACTAACAATATTTACATATGTCCCTTTTCATTTTTAAAAAAATTAAAACCAGCAATTGTTTTGTTACATGAAATGAAGTATAAAACTCTTAAATATAATCTAACTATGAAAAATTAACTTCAGTTTAGTTCTGATTATAGTAAGCAAACCATGAAGTAAAGCCTCCACAATTTACAATTGAAATGAGTTTGGATATGATGAAGGCTCGTTTCATGTTTTCTGAGTCCACATCAAAAAAATGGCATCAGTTCAACAAGCTTTAGCTCTGTTTAAATTAAGACAAACTTCTCATGAAAGCTCATATAAACATTTAGGTTTAAGTAATCAAGAAAACCTGTATCTTCTCATATTTATTAAGTGTAATTTTCAGAGTTATAAAAACCACTGTCATGAGTGGTGCATACTGTAAATAAAGGGTGGACCACATCATTACGATGTTTTTCCTATCTATTGAGGTGGTTGAAACACAACAGGTTCCGATTTCTCTTCAGCTGAAGCTTTCCCTCTTTCCTTTCATTTCCATATTTGCTGACATGGAAAAGGATCAATGTTTAATAGATTCTGGCAAGCTCAACATTATAGAAACTTGTGTCCTGTAATTTATCTCAGAATATGACTAGCAAATTTGAGTAATTGCTCGTGTACTCATCACATCAATACTATGTAAAAATTAAAAGCAGAGGCAGAGGCACCACAGGTGAGGAAGGAAGTATCTATTTTGAAAAGATCCAAAGGGAAATACAAAATTAACTGTTTCCCCTTTAGGGTACTCAAATCCTAGCTTCTTGCCAAAAAATGAATAGGATCAGTGCTGTCCTGAAAGATCTGATCTAAAAATAATAACGATGTGTAATGATGTGGTCTGCTCTTTAGTTACAGTGTATTTAACTCAGTTTTTATAACTCTATGATGATATGTAAATAAGTGGAAATTGATGGCCCATCTCAATGCATAGTATAACGCCACTGGATACCCCATCTAGTGGTCTGCAACCATACTCCATTCTGTTGTAATTCAGTTGGTTTTTGCTAACTAAACAGTGTCAAGCCTCAAGCAGATGTTCGTTTCTACCAATGGAATTGAAATTTCCACCGCTACAAATCTTTCCAGGAGCGGGAGCAGTATACGCATTTAACCTGCAGCTGCCCCTTCTCTGTACCTGTGCCAGCCCAGGAAAATCCTGGGCTGGCGAAGGCATTGGGAACAGTGGCTATTCCACTGCTCCTGGTCCCTGGGGGACTGGAGCAGTGGGGCAAAGTGCCCTGCCCATTCCCCAGACCAGGGACCCCCAATGTGGGGAGTGGGCAAGGGGCTTTCCCATGCCCCTGTTTTCACGGTGCCACCCCTGCTGCCCAGCCTGGCAGAAGAACCAAGGATTTAAAAGCCAGCAGGGAGGAAAGCGAACTCATGGAGCCTCTCCCAAGCCCGTTTTTGCATAACCCTGGTCTCATACTGAAGCTGCCACAAAAGCAGCGAGGCACTGGAAGTGTCGCATGCCAGTAGTCCCATATGCAAGGCTGCAGAAGCCAGCTTTCAAGCTGCTGCATGAGACAGGAGGGAAGAAGTAGGACTAAGATCGCAGCCCATTCCCCAAATTGGGCAGTCCCTCATTTGGGGAAGAGGTAAAGAGCAGCAGAACAGATCAGGAGAGGAGTATTCAAGTGTTTATTCCTGCAAGAGAGTTTTACTTGCAAGGGAGAACTTCTAGGTGGAAGATCATTCTCCCAGAGAGGGCATGTCAAATGAATACTTGTAGTTTCTAACAAGACAGTGGCAATTCTTTTGTTAGAAATGTAATGCCTGTCCAGGGCCATATGTATTTGGATGGGAAACACCTATTAAATACTGAGCTGCTGTCGGAAGCAGTACTGGTAATTCAATAGGGTGGTGTTCTTTTCTGCCTCTAGTGAATCAGTTTTCCCTTCCACATATAATCAAGATTTCCATCCATTATTAATTCATCCACTGCCCTACCACCTTCCACAACCACCCTGATACTTCAGTACTGTTCTCTCTTTTCTGGCCCCCACTGCTTCACAAGTATTACAATAGAAAACACCTAAGATCAAACAGCTATAAATCTATATGCAAAAGGCATATCCTATAAAGATTTGTTTTGCCCTGATTTATCCTAGCCTTTTCCTTACTCTGTCCCCTGTTTTTCCTTTAACACTAGACAATTTAACTCCTTTTTTCTATCCTTGCTTTCAGTATTTTTACTCACCTACCCCATTTTTCTTTTCCTTTGGTTACATGCTTCTCTTCTGTTCCCTATCCCACCTGAAATTCCTGTTTTCTCAGCCTGCAACTGTATTTCAGAATATCCCCTTTTTCTCTGGCTTACCAGGCTTGGTTCTGACCTCTTATACATGACTGCAGTTTGATGCAGCTCCATGGAAAGTATTTCCAATTTACAGCTGTATAAATGAAAGCAGAATCAGGCTTCATGTCACACTTTTGGTCATACTACCCATGATAACATGAGTGACTGGTGCCTCCTGAATCTGAGAGGGCACCTGCAGAAGCCCTGTCAGGGGGGGCACCAGCCCTGCTGACAGCATTGGTGTCAGCTGTCAGGGGGACACCGGCCCCATCAGGGGTGGCACATGTATCCCCTACCAGTTGCCTATGCATCACAATACTCTTTCTTAGGCTCCATGGCTATGTACAGAGGTTCAAAAAACCTGAGGCAAAATCAATTCAATCTTTGCAGTTTTTTCTAAGCTCCCTAGATTGAATTGGTAACAAACTGAACTGACTTTCAGTGCTTGGGTGGCCAAGACAGACAGATGCCTGCACTGGCCCAGGCCAGGAGTCTGGGGGTGTTCATGTGCAACATGCCTCATGGCCAGGCTGCCTAAGACTGCTGGACCAGCAACCCAACCCAGGCCTGACTGGCAGCCGGGGTCTGTCGGGGGGCAGGAGGCAGGGGAAGCACCCACCAGAGGTCTCCCCCCCACAGCTCCCAACTGCACTGAACTCACCCCAGCCCCACGTCTTCTCCAACTGTCAGCTTCCTAGGGGGAGGTTCGGCAGGGGGGTGGAATGCATCCACACTCTTCCCCCCACAGCTAGGGTATGTTTTGCATGGGGGGAAAAGCACTCATGGTGGGGGGCTTTCATGCCCCTGCAGCTTGAGCTGGGCTGGGATTACCCCAGCCCTGCCCCTTCCCTCTGAATGAGATGGGAGGCCAAGGGTGGATCCCCCCAGCAGTCCTCCCCACATGACATAGTTTCATAGTTTCATAGTAGCTAGAGTCGGAAGGGACCTAGGTAGATCATCTAGTCCGACCCCCTGCCTTAGCAGGAAAGAGCACCGGGGTCAGATGACCCCGGCAAGGTGCTCATCTAACTTCCTTTTAAAAATCCCCAGGCTAGGAGCCTGCACCACTTCCCCTGGAAGCTGGTTCCAGGCCCTAGCCACCCTGACTGTGAAGTAGCGCCTCCTAATATCTAATCTAAACTTACCCTCCGCCAGTTTGTGACCGTTATTCCTGGTCACTCCTGGCAGCGCACGGGGGAACAGGGACTCCCCCAATACCTGCTGATCCCCCCTGACCAGTTTGTAGCAGGCCAACCGGTGGTATTTTCACCCCTCCACACACAGCTTGAGCCCAGCTGAGATACCCCAGCCCTGCACATTTCTCAGCTGTCACCTCCAAGAGGGGCAGGGAAGGGGGAGCAGGGGGTGGGAATGCACTGCCTCCCTCCCTCTGCATGAGCCCCCACAGCTGAAGTCTGACTGGCATGGAGTGGAAAGCACCCATGGAGATGCTTTTCACTCCCCCAAAGCTTGAGCTGGCCTGGGCTCATCCCAGCCCCATCCACTCCTCAGCCATCGCCTCCCGGGGGGGGTGGGGCATTCAGGGGGTTAGAACGCACCCCCCTGGCTCAGCACCAGCCCCCACCCCACAGCCAGGACCTGCGTGGCATGAGGGAAAAGCACCCACCTAGGAGCTTTTCATCCCCCCACACTCAGAGCCAGCCCCCTAAAATATTATATTTTATCAGTTCTTCTGGTTTGCATCCTTCCCAACGTGGATGAAACTGGAATGAAGTGGAAAGAAGAGTACAAGAATACCCGATACTAAAAAGAGAGTTTGACTTACAAACTTATCAAGCCTTAGATATTGGGCTTTGTACAAAATTGTTCAGATTGACTGAACTGAATAAAATCCACTCCAGTGAGATTACAATCAATGCTAGAAAAGTTATAACACTAAAATGAAATGCACACAGTTGTTTTTGTTTCCCAATCCAAATTCTGAGAACAATACAAAGTGTGTTTTCTATTCATTCTCTTCTGGGATTGTCTCATCTCCACTCCTTACCCAGCTGGCAGATGAAGGTAGATGGCTGAGGAGGGGCAGGTCTGAGCCAATCCCTACCTGACTCAGAGCTGCAGGGGGCAGGCAAGAAGCTCCCAGGTGGGGGCTTCCCCTTCTCCCCCACCAGATCCCAGATGAGTGTCAGGTGGGAGTAGGGAGGGGTATGCTCCCCCCCTCCAGGAGGTGGAGGCTGGGGAGAGGACAGGGCTAAGCCTAAGCCTGCCTGGCTCATTGGGCTGTAAGTGGCGGGAGCAAAAAGCCCCCACTTTTCCTGCCCTACCTGGGCCCGGGCATCCATTCCCCTGCCTCCCGTCTCACTGGGCTAACAGGCTGAGGCAGGAAGAAGACTGGGGAGCTGAGGGTGGGCAATTAATTCAGGTGGAGGGCCACTTACTGAGTTTTGGCAAGCCATCGAGGGCCATGTGACAGGCAGCCAGAGGCAGATAAATATTAATTTTCTAAATATTTTAGGGCCCCCACGAGCCAGAAAGAAAGGCCTGGCAGGCTGCATCCAGCCCACGGGCCGCATTTTGCCCACCCCCGCTTTAGTTCCTCAGCTCTGTGAGTGCTGGGGGTGGGGTCAACCCTGCTCTGTTGGAACAGACAGCACAGCCAGGGCTGAAAAGCATCCTGGGATGCTGAGGGACTGTGAGTTAACTTGAATCGGGAAGAAATTCCATAAACCGGCTTAACCTAAATCAGTTAAGTCTAATACTACAACTAATCAGGTTTATCATAAACTGGTTTCAGTCATTTTGAAAGCAGCTTAAGTTTATGTGTAACTTCTCTTCATAGCTCATATCTTTTAGCAGAGTCCCACCTGTTTCTTTCCCTCTCACCCTTTACTTTGTCCCTAACAACACTAATGTTTTTCCCCAACTATTTCTTCACTTCAGAGCTCTTTCCATATCACTCAGTTTCAGTTCTCATGTAAACTCACCTTAAATAATAGTATTGTTTTCTAGGTTTTCTATGTCCTTTAAACTTTCTCTTTCCATCTCTTTCTTTCAACAACACGGATCATTCCCCAACACCACACTGATTTGTTCCTTGGGTAGGGTGCTTTTCATGGCTAGGAGGTTTGTATTGCAGTTGTCCTGAAAAAAAAGTGTTAACCCAGGCATGAAAAGCCATTTCTAGTGCTATTCTGGGAAGGCTGTTCTGTGACTGGAAAAACCAGCCGCCTGCAGCTGCTTCTGCTAAGCAGCATGTCCCTTTGAGGAAAGAGATTGTCCCTGAAATGCACTAGAATTGCTGTTACCAAGGACTGGCCCTTCAGTAGCTATGCAATGAAATGAAAATTCATTGTTTTAACTGACATTTTAAAACTGTAAAGGTTTGAGTTTTGAAAATCAAAGGCTGAAGTTTTAGAAGGTTTTGTTATGCTTACCATTTTTAACAACACGCTCCCATTTATTTAAATCAGATTATATAGGGCTTATTTAAAAAAATCCATTTAGTCAAAAAGGCATTTTTGCCAAAAGAAATTTTAAAAATATTTTTCCAGTTCTTCTGGTTTGCATCCTGTCCATCTATTTTCAGATCCAAATTCTGAGAACAATACAAATTGTGTCTTCTGTTCCTTCTCTTCTTCTCTACAGTTTAACACCACAGTTTAACAGAATAGTAAATTCTATGCTAGTGGACTCAGTGAAATGTGATGGTTAAACCAAACATCAACTTATACATAACTTCATGGGAAATGGCTTTCCAATCCTGCAAAGGTTTTCAAGATTTCAATTTTATTCCCATTCCAAAACAGGATGTACAGTATGTACAGTCAAAATCTCAAACATTTTAAATGAATTTTAAAAAAAGCAGAAAACAAAACACCAGATTGAATCAACTGAAAAATATAATTTTGATAGTTTTAAAACTTTTTGACTTATTCAAACTTTTTAAAGTATAACATTTCTAAAATATCCAAACATCTACTTTGGTGCAAACAGTTTCTGTTTCAACAAATCAGTAGTTTCCAATGGGAAAAAATGTTTTATTTGAAAACACCAGCCTCAAAGTAATTATCTTTTGGATACCAGTAAAGTGCTATAATTGGCATACACAAAGCAAATATAAAGACAGTCCTGTTAGCTAAGAGCTTGCAATCTAAAAGACACAGATAAGACTAAATGCACTGGGAAATCCAGACGGTAGTAGCTAAAAACTCTTCACAACACATGTACATGCATGAATGCACATGCATACCTACAAATATGCACATAGCTCCCTTCCCCTTAAATATATATGGCTAAAGAGACAAACGGAGTAATATGAGGTAGAATTTTTCTAAATACATAGAAATAGCCCCATTTCACCCGCAAACAGCAGGAAGAGGCAGGCAAGCCCCAGTGGAACAGAGATATACCCCAACACACCTCCCCTGATCTGCAGAGAAAGGAAACTCCATGGGAACTGAATAGAAGAGTTTGAGCCCATTCTTAGCTAGTCAGCTTCCTTACAATGTCACCACCAAAATACAAGAGAACAGTGATGGATTGTATGTATAGCAGTACATGAGTTGTGGGAGGCAGAGAAGGTAGTGTTACTGTACTGTGAACGGGACTTAGAAAAAGCAATCATAGACTCAGAAAACAGGAGGATTGGAAGTGACTTCAGGAGGTCATCTTGTCCAATCCCCTGCTTGAGGCAGAATCATCCATGACTAAAACATCCCAGCCATAAGAACATAAGAAATGCAATTTACTGGGTCACAACATAGTTTTATCTTGCCCAGTATCTTGCATCACATAGCGGCAAAATGTAGATGCTGAAAGGGAAGATGAACTGCATGTGACCAGGGATTTTTCCACTATTCCTTTGTCACTTGCAGCCTCCAGCATTTAAGGTGCAGGAAGTTCTGATTCAGAGGTCATATCCCTAACTCTTATCCTCAATAGCTACTGATGCCTCTTATATCCAAGTCTGGGAATGAGAGAGAAAAGTTACATAAGAACAAAAGAACTGCCATTTATTGGGTTGGTCCATAGATCCATCTAGCCTAGTATCCTGTCTCTCATAGCAGCAGGCAGTGAAATAAACTCTCAGCCTCCATAACACCTTGTAGCAATGAGTTACTCAAGTTAACTGCATACAGGGCGCATCTACATGAGATGTTTACTGCCAAGTTGCCTAATTAGCCACATAATAAACTTCTTTGTGTCTACACGTGCAGTCCTCTTAGGCCACAGGAAACTAATAAACTGTACAGCAGGTTAATATTTTTAAATACAAGTACTATCCTGCCGTGGAATTTTATCATGCGCAGCAGCACACATGTAGATGCTGACCCAGCTGGCTGGGGCATGAGGCTGCTTCAGTGTGGCAGCTCCGTGCTGGCTAGCCCTGCACTAAAGCACCATCATGCCCCAGCCATCCCCTCCACAGCATGTTGACCCGAGTCAGGGCAGCCCTGGGCTGGCAGGGTGACCCCCTCAGACTCCTTTCAGCCAGGGCTGCTCTGACCCAGCTCAACGTACTTCAGTCCCAGGCACGCATGTATATGCAATATGAGTTAGGTTTATTACTGGGCATTAACATGCACATGTAGATGTGAAAAAGAATTTTCTTTTTTTTTTTAGTTTTAAACCTGCTAATAATTGTATTTTATGTCCTTCGGTCCTACAGTGAATGGTCCCCTGATTATAAGTTGTATGGTGGGGCTGAAGGACCTCTAGTCTGTAGAGACAAAATCTAAATATTTTGCTTGGGGTAGAAATGAGAATGTTGCTGCTAATAAGATGAAAAACTTTGTTTTCTTCTACTTCTTTTTACATGCCTCATAGATGGCATACTAGCTCTGAATATGTGCTGGACCTTCCTAATTGAATCCATCATATTTCCAAGAAAAGAGAACATTAAGGGATCTATTTACAAGATACGACTCAGATTTACTCTTTCCAGAGAAACAGATACAGTTCTAATATTCTACAGTGATAAGCGCCTTTTGGTTAAGTGTCAGAATTATGATTTCATGCAAACATGAATGCCCTATAACTAACCCTTTTTTAATAAGGAGTCTTTAAAACACATTAAATATTTGTCCTAATGAAGTAATGGTTTCCTAAGGTTCAACTTCATTTCTGTGCTGACTACAGTTTTATTTCTTTGTTGAAATGTGTCACTTTCTAAATTATTATGTTTTTCTAAGTATACTATATTCTTTTTCTAACCCACACTAAGAAAGCACAGTTGTCAGGCATTCTGCTTTGAGGGCAAACTGACCTCCAACATATTGTGGATAACATAAATTTCATATTTTATAGTTATTTTGAAAAGATTTCTAAGCTTAAATCTTAGTGCTAGCATAGTATCTTGAACTCACTCCACCTATCAACAGAAGACCCAAAAACCCACTGCTTTAGGACAAGGATAAGGAAAAAGGAGAGGATGAAGTATTTCAGCATCCAGGAATCCCTGATATAACAAGAATCACAGCCAACATAGATAAGACGCAGCTGAGAGAGAGCCCCCAGCCACTGCTGCATTCCCAAGACTGTCATCTTAGACTATTAAAATTTGTCTAACTACAATCTAAGAAATTAGGATGATTGGGAAAGACATAGGAAAAGTCAACATGCTATGATTTTAGCCTCCACGGACCCATTTTGTCAAAGTAATACTACAGCCTGCCCAACTGCATTGTACAGTACTTTACCAGAGCAGATCTTGTTTCTCTTTTTTCAAAGACATTTCATTCCCCAGTGGAGAGTATTCAAGGATGCAAGCTACTCTGGGCTTCATAGGGGGCACATTTATTTTGTCTAGATAAGTTACCTGTCTAAGTAAATTGATAAGAAATCTCATGTGACAACTAGGTAGGCAATTTGTTATACTTACTTGAAAACTGAGCAAATTCTTGGCATCAAAGCAAGGTAAACAAATTGACTAAGAGGCCAAGATAGGTATCAGAAGCTTAATAATAAGGAAATTCAGAGATCTCCCTTAATTTAACAGTAATCTTTTGTGGTATCTTTCATAAAATCATATGGCTAATCAAAGATGACAATCTGTTACACTCCAGGGGATTTCTGCTCTGTGCTGCTAATCCTTAAATATTTTTCACCTATAGTACATGCACAGAATTGTCATTGATATCAATGGGAATTCAACACAGAAAAGTGCAGACTGATTCAGAGTGAATACAAGAAGAACTGTATCACAGATCATCTCTTCTTGTGATGACCAAGCAGGGAAGAGGACCAGCAGTGGTAATAAAGGCTCACAGCAAAGCAATATTTTTTTATTCAACACTTAAAAATATATTAGTTCACAGATCAGTGACATTTGCCAACTTGTCATCCAATGAATACTTACAAATAAGTGTCTTTGTCCTTAGTTCTCCATCCATAACATCCCAAGAGTTTAAAGGTATTTGTGAAATCATATCATAAAAATCAAGTGGCATGAAGGAGGATAATACATTCCTGATGTTGCTTATTTTGCAGGTTTTCCCCTCAGGTTTCAGAAGTTAGCTTCACACTAGTCTCCCAGCAAAGACAAATTCAGTGAAAATTTAGTAGACTGCACTATCTTTAAAAAACTACAGTGCCTAGACAAATACAACTGCTGCAAGTCAAGTAACTGAACTATAAAGAAATAATAGTTATAGTTTGCTGTAACTGAATCAAAATGATAATAGATGTAATAGGTTTAGTTTGGTTTGGATTTTTTTAGGGGGATGTTTAAAAGTAGGACTAATTTCTTTAGAGATTCATTTTCTGAGTCTAAAAATTATTTCCACAAAAATGTCCAGAATCAGCAACTATTAGCTACTCACATGGCATTACCCAACACTCGCAAAAGTCCATGTGAATTCAGTAGGATCTGAATCTGGCACCAAACTGTATTAATTCAGCAAGTGTGTGCATGTGAAACTCCAGTTCAAGCCTATAAAGGTTACCAGAGGTCTTATTCTTGAACTCTGCAAAGAGCTTCTAAACTTAGTTCGTATGGTGTAAATGAATCATGAGAAGGATAATTTCTTTGTTTGTGAATTTTAAAATGTGTAAGAGGGCAAGTATGTTGGGCAGGAGAGTATATTTCACTTCTTTATATGAAAGAGGTTATTACAATATAAATTACCACATTACAAATGATGTATGCATCATTCTCCCTATTTTACAGATATGGTACCTGAGAGAGAAGTTTAGCAGTGAATTAAATCAACCCAAACCTTGGCCATATACAGACATTTGATTTCTAAACATTCTTATGATTCTAATTGCCACTCTACTGGTAGAAACCAGGACAGTACAGATGTTGCAGCTTTTTCTCCCACAGCAAAAATGGCATGAGCATGGGAGAAAAATAACATGACTCCAAGCAGATAGAAGTTGCTCCTGGGAGAGTTTCTCCCAGGAGAATGAATGTCTATACACTTTTTCATAGCTTAACTCCTCCCATGGACAAAAATTAGCGATGCAGGGAAAGGTCCCCAACTTCCAGAGCCTAGAACCACCCATTTGGAGAAGACGCAGAATGCAGCTCCTCCCATCCCTCCCATAGACTGGGAGGGGAAGGGGGGAACAGCTGCCAACTACTTCCTGTCAGCTCCTCGTACACTGGGGTCCCAAGGATGAAAAGCATGCAGGGGACTTTGCCTGGCTGCTCCATCACCTCAGCTCCCAGTCACTAAGAGCTGAGTGGAGGGAGCAGCATTGCAAGCCACTTGCCTGCTTTTTATTCCAGAGTCCCCAGCTTTGCCCCGCTGCTCAGTCCACTCAGCTCCCAGGGATGGGACAAACATTGCATAAACTAGTTTGACCCAAATCAGTTATGTCTGATACTACATTCAACCAGGTTTATCTCAAACCAATTTCAGCTATTTTCAAACTGGTTTATGTACACTGAGCTTCTGTTCTGTTACAGGTTTAAACCAGTTTTTGATCACTTAAACCTATTTATGTGTAATATCTGTTCCTACCCCCAGTGCCCATGTTGAGAAGCCAAGTGCTTGGGACCCAAGCAGCCTGAGAGGAGCCTGGTGTCTAGGAGCCAAGCAGACTGAGTGGTGGAGCAAAACCCCTTGCCTGCTTCTCATTCCAAGAACTCTATTGCTTGGGTGCCAAGTGGAGAGAGAGTACTGCCACAAGCCTCCTGCCTGTTCCTCACACCAGAGCCCTTGGTGTGAGAAGTAGACAGGGGGCTTTATCCTGCCACTCCAGTCCTGCCGAGAACAGAAGGACTGAAGCAGTTCATGCTTTCCCCAGACCGTGATCACCCCAGTCTAGAGAAGGCATGAGGAACAGGGAGAGGGTATGGTTGCAGGCTGAGCTCTAGTACTGCTTCCTCTCCCAAAATTATTTCTAGCTGTGGAAATTTTCCACTGCTAAAAATGAATGCTTGTAGGTGGCCCTAGTAATTTCCAGGCTTAAGCACTACAACTTTGAATATATATAATGCCGTCATCTTTAATCATATGCATTCACATAATGCATTTAAAATGAAAATAAAATCCCAGTCTCATCAAATGCATCATTCCCTTACTACATATGTTCAGTCCTGAGTTTTGTATTGATTTAACATTTTTAAAAGCAAAAATCCACAGGACTCCAAAGACATCTGAAAGATCTATCATGATGTAATCAACATAGAGATTTTCTTTTAAATTGCATCTGTATTTTCTCCTTGCCAAAATTATTTCAGCTGTAAGTTTGCAAATATCTCAATTATACCATAGGAAATATCTGAACTGTAACAATGCAGTCAAAGCTCAATCATTGCATAAATATATTTAAAATATGGTATTAATATAAAAACCTATAACATATAACCAAAAGAATTTAATATAACTTTGCTACAGCAATGTCCAGATCACTTTTCCAAACAAATAGATATACTCCATCATGTCATTTTGAACTTCTTCTGACCTTTTTAAAGGAAGAAGGCTACAATTGAGAACAAATGTTTTTCAGGAACAAATATTGGTGAGTCTCTTCGCAAAAACCGAGACAGTTTAAATCATGCACCTTAGTAAACTTTTCAGATACGTTGCACATAGAAAAATACTGGGCCAATTTCTGTACTATCTGAGACTATCTCACTGTAAACCCAAACACAGGGCATGTCTATACCAACTCTGGATCACACAAGGGAGCACCTCATTGAAGCCTGCCACACTTCCTCTATGGGCACTAAACCCTGAAACAGATGCAACACAGTTGCCTTCAAGTATGCTATTAAACATAGGTGTGTATAGCGACAAGTGCCCAGCACCACTCTAAGGTAGATATGTGACATTTGTTTTGGGGTATAGCACATGCCTAGAGCAGGCTTTGCCATGCTACAGTGCAGCAGTCCCTAGTGCAGTCTGGAGGTGGTTTAGACATGCCCTTAGCAGCCCATTGATTTATGGGATGTCTGTGCTGTAGTCAAAGGTATGATGGTAGCTTACACAACCAACCCATGCAAGTTTTTAACTAGCTCTCTCAGGTATTGATAGTGGTGTAGCCAAGTGAGCTAGCCTCCTCACTATTTACCCAGTTCCTTGGATGAGTTTTTTAACCTGTGCTGAGCTCTGTGCTGCCATAGCTACTTTGTTATCAAAACCAAGCTAGTGAATTTAAAGATAGTTCAGGCATCCATAAGCCACCATCACACAGTGTAGACACACCCTTAGCCTTCATCTGAAGTTATAGTCATTTAAAATGAGAACTGTATAAAAGTATACTGTTGATTCCTTTTTATGATCTTTGTAAAATTCAACTTGTTAGTCATCTATTGATGGTTTGCAGTTTGGGTATAAATATGTCTGGATATACCATCTTAAAATTCACCAGCAATAGATCTCAAAGGAACAAAAGACCTGCTGTCCATCACATTTATAGACATTTTTAGAAAGCAACAGATACAAATATTTACTGTGAGTGTAAGGTTAGATTGTGGCTGTCTCAGTGCTTTTTCAAGTAGTAAATTATGAATAGCTATATAGAAATTAAGAGTATTAATTCCAGCAATCTCAATTAAAGAGCCTTAGGTAAACATACTCAGTTCAATTGCAGATAGAAGTGTTGTCTACACCACATTGCTAAAACAAAAAATAATAAACTTAGCCTTTCTCTTCTTTTCTTCCTTCTCTATTATGGTCAAAACATTGCTGAAAGTTGCTTCCCTAGAGTGACCTTTCCTACTCATAAGTGATGTGAGCTCAAGAACACTTAGAAATGTTTTTTCACCCACACTCACATGGCTGCTTTGCTGGGAAAGATTTTCAGATATATATTCAGATATTTTCAGCACACATTTTAAAATCTCAAAAACTAGAAATAAGCCACATACAATCCACCACAATGTCAACATTTGAACTGGTTAGGATGCTTCAACCATTCTTTGAAAATCCTTAAGATAATGTATGTCTTATGGCAAGAATATGAATATGTCTGGAGTCAGACAATAAAGGTATACCGCTACAACTGTTACTTAAAATTTTAAGGAAGGACATGTGATTCTTTATTTAAGCTAGTCATGGATTTTTGACAAAGCTATGGGTGAGAGTCTCACTAAAAATCAATGCAACTTGTGTGCCCAAGTCACTTACGAAATTTTGAAAATTCCACTCCATATTTACAATCCCTAGAACAGGTGCGGTTTTTTTCTATATATCAATACCTATTTACAACACAGCAGTCAAAATCACACAATAATAATGCTAGCAGTATACATGTCTGTATTTCAAACTTTTCAGAAATCCAATTAAACTGAAAATGAGATTATTCTGAAGTTATACAGCGGCAAACACAGGGAAGTTATGAGAAGAAGAAGAACACCTAAGAAAAGCCTTTGTAATTGTTATTCTTGAATTAAATCTTTCAAGAAGCATATATGCCAAATTGATATTGCCATGTCCCTTACAAAGGTAGATTTTGGGGGCTTCACAGATTTGCTTCCCACTGTAAAAAGAAGTGAGGCAGGGATTTTCTTCATTCCATTTGTCTTATTTACTTCAGTCCTTGAACAGAGGTAGATGCAAACAGAACTCAGGTAAGTCTTGCTGAGGAATCCTAGATAAAGCATTAATGCCCAAGGATCAACTCTGCCCACTTTCTGATCAAAGATATTAAGCTAGGCAGCAAACCATTCTGCTGCTTGCAATAGTCCCCTCAAAAAGAAACAGCATCACAAAACTCAGAAACAATGCAGTATATCTTCAGAGACTGAAGATCATATTCTAAGAAAAGAAACTTGTAAAACAATATAATAGCACCATCTGGTGACTCCATACATAACAGTACTCTCTACCATAGTATAATGAACCATATCAAAAGCCATTTTCATGAAATGCAAGCACAATTGTGTCTCTATTTCCATGTCTGTAACAGGTTTCAAAGTTACCAGTGCTGTGCACGTGGACTGAATACTTGCATATGAACAAAATTAAATGGTTTTTGTGTTTTGTTCTCTCTTTTAGCAAACCAGTATCTCTGTGCATGCCAACTGTGGAGGGACAACTGCTGTCATGAGTATATACGTAGAGAAATTAGTATAGACCTAGATTCTTTTTCTAAAATATCTAGTCACTAGTCCTAAAATTGAGAAATAAATAGCTATAGGTCAGTAATTACTTGTGAATTCTATGTATTGCATTTTTTTATTTCTAAACAAATTTACTGCATGTAGAGCAATTGCATTTTGTTCTCAATAATTCAGTAAGAACCAGAGATACTACCATGTATTCTTAAATTAAAGAGATTTTCTTCTGTTCTTTCTTGGTTCATTGGTTTAGACAACGAGTCTGTTCCTTGATATGGACAAAAACAACAAAGACCATTAACATAAACAAAAAACCTTAACACACAGAACTGGATTTTGTCCTTTTCAGAGCTATGAAGTTTTTTTATAAAGCATGATGCATGCCAAAGAATACATTTAAAGGCATGCTGTTGTGTCATATTCCCATTATTTATAATTTAGACACAAGAAATATTTTCTAAAGAGTATTTAAACTCTGACAAACTCTAAAAATATAGAAAATGTAATGTCAAAGTTGGAGGGTGTGTTTCATTTCTTCACTTATAGATGTTAAAAAGTATAGGAACCATTCATAGCTATTTTAGTTTAAAGGGATTTTCTGCAAACTGTTCTATTTTTTTAATCAAATGATTCACCCATTAACTTCACTTTACATTGCACTTTTGTCAAAACTCATTGTCAATTTGCTTAAAACCTAGCACACATTTCATAACAGCTTTGTTCATGAAACTATGTGGTTCTGACCTGAGTTTTCGGCTTGAAGTTAAATCCACACCCATTTGAATTTCATCTGGGTGTAAGAGGTAATGTTTACACACATATACCTAAAAATCTGAAACACAGATGAGCAATTAGCTAAAGACTACTGTAATCAATAGTCCGGCACAATGGGGAAACTTACAGATGCAAATTTTATGAAGCCTTTAATTTCTTGGTTACCGGCTGGAATTCAGTCAAGTCATTATCATCTGATGGCTGTAATTTAGCCTATGAAAAGGAGCTGGTAGCCTCATAGTCCCTAGTGGACAAAAGTCTGCAGTCTATAACTTTCACCACAGTTGTTTCTAACTCTTCCACTATGGGCAGTCTCAGCAGAAAAACCTAAGACTGAATAAACAAAAGAGATGAATTTACTGTTGTGGCCTATGAAGTAATAATGGTTTCAGGTCAAAGCTGAGGCAAGCTGGAGGGGTGAAGATGAATGGCGAAGTTTTTGGGATCGGTAAAGGAGGATCTTGGCTTTCATTTCAAAATAAAGTCATTAGCACTCTTCCTTGCCAAAAATAGGCTTGGAAAGGTAAAACAAAAGACAATAATATGAACTGTATTTTAGTTCTTAAAAAACCCTAAAACTATCTTCTTTAACATAACTGAAATCTTTTGTCCTTCCTCCCTTAGTCAACATCCAAGGGCAGGTGGCTGAAGGACACTGGAGACCAATAGTACACCACTATATTCCCATAAAACCATCACCATATGGCTTTGCTGAAATAGATCTTCAAAGCTCATTGCTCCCCTGTAAAGGCACCAGTATAGTCTCTTGTTTCTTTTGTTCCACTTACATCAGAGTCCGCATCTTCAGCAGGACGACCAACAGACTACTCAGAACTTGCATGTACGACAGTCATGACTTGTCTGACCCCATCCAACTTCCTTTCCTGCCATGTTTTCCACTCTTTCCCTCTGGTCTGTCCCAGTTCTCCATCTCTCTGATCTCCCCCTTCTACCCATCTTCTACTTCAACACACACTTTTCCCTCAGGCCTCTCATCCAATCTTCACTGTCTGTTCCACATTTAAAATCTACTTTAACTTACACAAGAAGAAACTAAAGCTATCTCAATAACTTTGATACACATGTGATATGTCCAAGAAACCACATAACGTATTTGTTCTCACTTCTCATCCTTTTTTCGTATGTTATTTTTTCTCTCGTTGTTTGTATTTAGGTTGGGCCAGAGTACAGGTCTCCCTTTTTTCAGTGTTGCCTAAATTTTTGAGTGCTGAAAAAACAAAAAACTATTATGTAGAATGGAAAAGGATTTTCCCCATCACCCATCTATCCAGCTATTTAAATTGGGTTACAGGTATGAGGATTTGGTCTGAGTCAATAGATGATGGGAAAATACTTTGAGATTTTTCTTAATGTGAATCAGAAGTCCAGTTGCCAATTCAGGTATCACTCCAGATTTATCCTACTTCAGTAGGAAATACAAAGGTGTATCTGCAGGCAGATTTGATACATATTATCATCATCATTGTGAAGAAAACACAAATACATGTGAATGGTGTTGAAAGAAATATACATTGGATGTGTCTACGTAAGACATTTACAGTGCAGTAAACTAATTAGCTGCTCAGTAAATGTCGCACGTCTACACATGCACCCCTATTAGGCTGGAGTAAATTAATTAACTGCAGCAGAATGGTACCTGTAAATACAAGTAGTGTCCTGCTGTGCAGTTTTTTACTCTGCAGCAGTGCACATGTAGACACTGCCACAGCTAGCTGAGGCACAAGAGTCCTTCAGTACAGAGGCTGCCTGCTGGCTAGCACTGCACTAAAGCACCCTCATGCCCCAGTCAGCTCCTTCACAGCACGCTGAGCTGGGGGGGAGCAACCCTGGGCTGGAAGGCTGGCCCTCCAGGGCCTCCTGCCAGCCAGGGCTGCTCTGACCCAGCTCAACATGCTGTGGTCCCAGGCACATATGAAGACACAACGCCTGGGAGCAATAAATTCTGGAGCAATAAGCTACAGAGTTAATTCATGCACATTAATTGTACATGTAGACGTGCCCATTTATAACTAAATAACCCTATGATTTGTACATGCTATTTAATCTCATTTGATTTAAAAGGGAGTAATTAATAAGTGACAAACCAGAACAAAAAGTTCATTGTGGCATTGGATAAACCACCCAAGGAGTTAAATCAATGCCTTTCTGTTTAATTTTATTATTTGTTTTTCTATTTGAGCTGCCAATTCTCTAACATATTAGAAAAAAAGTAGGAAAGTCTTTTTGATTGATAACAATCTCTGATTTTTATGTCAGATCAGTAAAGTTTTTTTACTAAATATGAAGTCTACTGGTTGCTATTGAACTCTTAGTTGGACAACTATTTCACAAAAAAAATATTTAAATGCTCCTTTTTTTAGCTGCTTTGACAAGAACACCAAAACAGTTCACATCACCCTTGACCTACAGGGTGTACATCATCTTGTCAACATATAAACAAACACATGATGGGCTGTATTTTAATAGATTCTGTAAATATCAAGATCCAATTTATCAAAAGGTTTGCCAAAGTGACAGCTGTGGGGGTTGCTGAATAATAGCTGTATGTTCATTTGCAGGGTTGATACAATGGGATTGTTGCATTGAAACGCAAAAAAGCTACTGTTGCTCTTTTTTTTAATTCCCAAGGAGTTCTGACTCAGAGTCAAGAGCAAAAGATCACAGGCTGCAGGCTGTATATCCCACCTAATGCATGAGGAAGATGCTCAGACTTATGGCTAGCTTTTACAATAATCCCTTTCCCTCACTCCCATCATTATCAGCTGATCCCTGTGACATGTTGTACTCTGTCAAAGGGAGGATTGGGAGGAATAAACAAACACAGGGACTCTCACATGGGAAGCTGAACCGAATTCCAATAAGATTAAAACACTCCCAGAAACATCTCCTGCTTGCTTTCATAGTTTTATAGAGCTCCAACCCAAAAGAGATCATACCTGATCTCACCTCCTATCAGAAGCACTTAAATGTCATACAAATACCCATACGTTACATCCAATGGCTGAAGGATTACAGTCCTGCAGAAACATATGTTGTCGAGTACCAGTGGCAGAAGGAGAGACTGAAGTGTTGCCACAATGCTTGAGGCCCCTTCAGTAAGTGCAGAATTGGTTGGTTAAATATAATTAGCTGAGCCTAAGAAGCGACCCATAGCCCTGCTGGAGAAGAAAGTGAAAAAAAAATCCAGAAAGGCCCTGCCAATCTGACTTGGGGAGATGAACATGGAAATTCATAGATTCATAGATTCCCAGGCCAGGAAGTATCACCGAGGTCATAAAACTTAAAGCTGATTTTAAGTGCTTTTTTTTTTTCCATAAGACATCCAATCTCATTTTAAAAATCACCAAATAATAGAGTTTACCATTTCCTTAGATAAACTGTTTTTATCCTTTCAAGCTTGAATTTCTCTAACTCCATCTTTCAGCTATTAGCTCTTGTTATGCCATTGTCAGCAAGGCCTCCCACTATTGTACTCCTATACCTACCTATACATAATGTTCAAGTCATTTCTCAACCTTCTGTTGGAAAAACCGAACAAATTCTGTTCCTTAAGCCTCCCATCCTAAGGTTTGATGTCTAGACCCGGGACCATTTCCTCTGGTCTTCTTCTGAATATTCTTCAGTGATTGCTCAGTCCTCTTGAGGCAGGAACAGCATAACTGGGCATAGTTCTTCAGGAGGCAGGACTCTCTTCTCCGTACAGAGCTCTTGAAAATCTCAATTTGGCCTGAACTGTTTGAATTAGGATTCTCTGACTGTCCAAACCCTTTGTCTAATAAAGGTAGCCTTGTGGTCATGCTTAAGGTCCCCTCACAACTAACAACCCTTTCCATTACCTATGAAGATTGAACTCAAAACCTAAAAGCACAAGCTTCTGTTTTTTGGCAAAGAAATAACTCTATTGTCTGCTAGCAGTAGAAAGATCCTATCCTTTTTATGGACCAACCTCTAGATCAATCAGTGTGTAACAAATGCAGGCTTGTAAATATTTGCATATCGGTCTGCTTTTCACATGTTATTGAAAAGGCTGGGAAAAAGATAAGAAGAGAGTTTAAAAAAGCAACACACATCCCAATTCAATGATCCAAATTTAAGATGATATTAGAAGCAAATACAGAGATATGACAGAATAAAAATGTTCAAGTACCTCAGCTTCAAATGAGCTGATGAATAGAACCAAGTAAAAACATTCAAAGTGTTTTGCAAACAAAATTTCACAAAAGAATCAGTAGTGTTTTAAGAGTGTTGTTCTTCTATTTTTTTTCACAGAATTGCCAATTTAAAAGGTCAAAAGATCAAATCCAGGTTTTGATAGATGAGAAAATGTTTATAACCACTCCACTAACCGTTTGGACTTTTTAATTCAATTAATTTCCTACAACAAATCAATTCAGTTTGAACCTTGTGAAATTAAAAGGACTGATTTTTAAAAAAAAATTTTCTAACAAGTCTATAAGTTAATAATACTTTCAACCAGGGCTGCCCAACAGGCACCCTGCAGGCCTCATGATACCCCAAGGAGTTAACCTGATACCTTCTAGCTCTGTCTCGGCACTAGTCCCCCACTATCGCTCTGCTGCTGTCACCAGGGGCTTTCCCTCCATTCTACAGCTTCTGTTTCCAGCCACCACCCTGGGGGCATGGAAGGAAGCACATCCCATGAGGCAAAGAGAGCCCAGTTCTGGGAGGCTCAGAGGGACCCAGGGACCCCATAATATAGGACAGCAGAGGTGCACAAACAGTGTGGTGTAGTATAACAGCCCAGGGGATGCACTCATGGCACAGGGGCAGTGGGAGTGTGGGAGGAGTGCAGCCCATGTAGCATGAAGCTGGTAAGGGGCACACAGCCCTGGCCACTCAGAAGTTTTACAGCCCAGCTTTAAACTATCTATCCTCAGACTGTGAAATGTTTCATAGAGGTAAGTAGCACTATCCTTGTTTACAACTGGGGAACTCAGATCAAAGTTTCTGTAGTCACTAGCAAACCTAGGAAAGGAATACAGGTCTCTTGATTTCCTGCCTAGGAAACTGCCCACCCATCACATGGGGTTTTAATAATCTGAATTTAAATATGTAACTGAGCCTGACTGCTCTATGGGGCTTGGGTTTTATTTGCATCAATCCTTCCAAGCAAGGATAAAGGTCAGGCAGGAATGAATGAATCCGAAAGATGAACACACAGCTGTATAGCTGGTGTGACCTATGGCAGTAGTCTGCAACTCAGTCTGTGGGACAGAATGACCCAGCTCAGGTCAGAGGTAGGCAGGCAGGTGGGTGGGTGGTAGGGCCTGGCCACTGATGCTGCAACTGCCTCTACCCAGCACACTGCAGGGGGAATGCCCTGCTGCCAAGCACTGCCAGAACCCCATGTCTGTAGGCCAGATCCAATTTCTCTCCAGGACAGGGGTGAGGTCTGGCCTATAGGGCTTTGGCTTCTTTACCCTTCCAAGGAGAAGGTCTGCAGGGCAGATACGAGGTCAGCCTAATGAAACAAAGGTAAAGCACCTTTGCATTAGGTTCAACAGGGTATGGAAACAAAGTCTCACAGGTAAGTAAGTAAAGCTGACCTGGATAAGAGCCAAGAAAAGCAATATGGGAGACTTAAGGTTATATGAGGGAAACTAGCAGAGCAATCAGCTATTCATCTAAGCTGTTTATATGTTAATGGAAGAAGTATGGAAAATAAGCAGGAAAAACTGGAAGGCTTAGTAGATACTGGAAGCCAAATTCTGGTGTAATTGGGATAACTTGATAGGTTTATTGTCATACATTGATATTGGTGACCTTGTTCAAGAAGGGCACATAGAGGAAAATGTCAGCCTTACACATTAAAGATACATCCACTTGTTCTGAAGCACAGAATGAAGTAAGAGGTAGACCTGTTGAAAATTTCTGGGCTAGGGTAGAAGGGAAACACAGTAAAGGTCACATTATGGAGGTCATCTGATACAGCCCGCCAAACCAGGAGGAAAGGGAGGTGAACAAGGCACCTTTTAAACAACTAACCAAAGTATTCAAATCATAGGATCTGGTGCTAATGGGAAATACTACTTCACCAATATCAGCTGTGAGGGTAATACAGAAGTACATAGATGGCTCAGCAAGTGTTTTTATTTTGCTTGGGAAAGCATTTTGGAACAGATAGTGGAGAAACTAACTACTGAGGAAGCTCTTCTCAATTTGCTGCTTATTACCAAGGCAGAATTAATTCAGAATTTGAAGTGGGAAAAAACCTGGGCAACAATGATCAGGACATGATAGAGTTCAAGGGAGGAAATGAAGGAGTGCAGCAGAATAAAAACTTTGGACTTCAGAAAACAGATTTTCACATATTCAGAGAAGTGGTGGGCAGGATCTCATAGAAGGCAAATCTGAGAGGAAAACAGGTCCATGAGAGAATTAGTTTTATCTTAACGATATCTAAGGATAAATAGAAGGTACAGCAAGAAACTGTCCCAGACAAGAAGTGAATTCTTCAAGGACTTGAAACCTAAAAAGGAATCTCACAACAAGTGAAAACTTGACCATTATTACTAAGGATCAGTATAAGAATATAGTATGGGCATTCAGGGGGAAAAAATCAGGAAGACCAAGTTACAAATTAAGATACAGCTGGCAAGGAACACAAAAGTCTACAAAAAAGGATGGTTAAGAACCAATATAGATTACCTAGAGAGGTTGTGGAAGCCCCATTATTGGAATCTTCTAAGTGTAGTTAGTCAAGCATTTGGCTGCAATGGTTAAATATGAATGATTCCCCTTAAGCAGGGGGTTGGACAATATGATCTGCTGAGGTACCATCCAGTCCTACTTTTCTATGATTTCTGTGATTCCGTTATTCTTTTTATAAACATAATAGGTTATTCACTTGCTTCAGTACTAAATTATGTGGCCTAACAAATATTAATAATCAGCTGAATAAGTCAGAGACCATAAAATTAAGGATTCTCTGAGCCTAGTTTTATGCACATATACACAATTCACAATGCTGGAGAAACTGAGTGTGAAGCTAGTTGATGTAGTTGTCGATTGCATCTGCAAGCATTGTGTCTAAGATCAAAATTAGGCTTCACACTAGGATCTGGTTCTCCAAACTGTTGAGTATTTCATGTGAGCTACTCAGCATCATTCACTTCCACTGAAGTCAAAGGAAGTAAATGAGGAGGCTCAAAACCATGAAAATATTTGGATGCTATAGGCTTTAGGATCTATAGGATCCACTATATTTGTAATACATCTTCCCCACACACCTGAAAACATGTTCTTAACCAGTGGATCATAACAAGGCACCACAATTGATTTTTTTAAAAATAGTGTGGTTAGTAGAACTTTTTAAATCAATAATTCAAAGCTATATCCAATTCTGAACAATTTAATTTATTGTGCAGGTTTGAGAAATTTCAATAGTGACCTGGTTACATACTGGCTAGTTTGTCTTTACATAACTACGCTTTTCTACACATATTGTAATGCCTGTGCAAAGTTTTTGATTATGTCATTCCCTTGTGATGGTCTGGTACAGGTTATAAGCTCTGACTAAATTATGGCAAATAGCAATTCTCTTGGAATTCACATGACTGGAGCTTGTTTTACACTTTTATTAACTGGTGTTACTTGAAGACCCCTTTTGGTCTTTACAAATTCTCAGAGACATCGCAGAGCAGCTCTGTGCCCTGGGCAGTGCTGGCTGCCATGGTGTTGATGGTGGTGGTGTGGCCAACTACTGCTGAGGTGGCTAGTTCTGCACACCTCCTAAATGTGGTGCCCAGAACTGCTGCCCCATCACACCCACTCAGTTACGCTACTGAAATATCTAGCAAAGCATTGCTAAAAAAGCCATAACTTGTTTCTCTAGCAGTCTTAGTGTTTTGACGTGTTTTCAAGTGCAAGATTAAAATAAAATGCTTCCAAGTAAAGTTTTCCATGCATAAGTATTCTTACAAGACAACTTTTGTAATACTTGCCAAACTAAAAAATGCTGGTTTAAAAAATTAATTGAAATCAACAGAGATATAAAAACTGGGAAAAACGTAAAGCTTACAGAGGAAGCAATCCAGAAGTACAGAGCCTAGGCAGATAATAATAAATTAGTAACACAGTTGCTTCTTGACTTTTTAAGAGATACCCCTTATAACCAATCATTAAATGATATATCCTCTCAAAAGAGCAAACATAAGGAAGATCAGCATCACAAAACACACTGCACAACTCTAGCCTTCTTTGGGGCAAAGAGATGAAATCACCTGTAGTCTCTGAGAACAGTGAGTAAGAAAAGCATTAATCTTCCATAATAGATCAATGTTTTGAATGAAGATCAATGTTCTGAGTGTGACTGCATGCTTGCTCCCCATGCTCCCTTCCTCTATTCTGAATCAGTATCCAATTCTCCATTGTTTCCTGCATATAGATTGTTCTAACAGACTCCTTTTCTTTGTTTCCCTAATTTTTCCCCATTTGTAATTTTGTGGAAGTCACTACTTAAAGGTCCATATTTTTAGGAAGTCTCCACGGATACATATGCAAAATATCCCATTAGCTGACACAAAACTGGAAGGCAAACCTTCTGGTTTTCATGATGAGCCTATCAAAGAGCTCACAGGAGTGGGAGTTTGTCAGGCAGACTTCCAGTCTGTAGCAATTTTATTACATAAATTTCATTACAGTGTGCTTCTTACACTGACATAAATGTGAACTTTACAGAATGATGCATGGAGACTTTTCATATTTAAACAATGGCATCCAGAGGAAAGTTTCACTCACATTATTTAATGGTAATCTTTTCAGATATTTGCTAAATAAATTATAGTAAAGTTGCAATGAATTATTGAAGTATAATTTAAACAAAACAACAAAAGATACTAAAAGTATTAAAATATGAAAAATGCAATGAATCCATCTAGTTTAGTGGGTATGTTATCAGCAACTCTTTATCTGTACAGGGGAAAAAAAGTCCCATCCTACACTACTTCTAGTTCAGGAGATGCACAGAGGAGTACAGTCATAGATGGGTGTAGCTTGTTTAGGAAGGATAGATAGGGGGAAAAGGAGAAGGTGTTGTCCTATATATAATGGCGATGTAGACATGTTTGGAGGTGCAGTACAAAGTGGAAAGGAGGCTTGTTGATAGCCTCCGGGTAAGGTCAGAGGACAGAGCAGCAATGAAGGTGTCATGGTGGGCATTTGCTACAAGTGTCTAAGCCAAAAGGAGGAGCTTGATTAAACCTTCTTTAAACAAGTGATGGAAACTTCCAAATCACAGGACTTGTACTCTGGGAAGACTATTGGGATATCTGCTGGGAGAGAAACAAAACAATATACAAGTGGTCCAGCAAATACCTGGGGTGTGTCAGGGGATAACTTTTTGATTCAGATGGTAGAAAAGCCAAAAAGGAGAGAAGCTCTTTTTGACTTCTGCTCACAAAGGGGGAGAGATAGGTTGAGGATGTGAAGGTAACTTGGGTGACAGTGGCCATGTCTACACAAGATGCTGACTGGTCAGTAGCCCATGACTACTGCACAGTAGCATCACGTGGCAGGAAGTGTGACACAACACTACTGTGCAGTAGTCACGCAGTCACTACTGCACAGCATCACAAAAAAGCTGTTTGCTTATGCAAGTACTTATTTATACAAGTTCTAAATGACTGTGCAGTAATGGCTGCATAGTCAGCATCTCATGTAGACATGGCCAGTGACCACAAAACGATAGAGTTCGAGATCCTAAGGAGAGGAAGTACGGAGAGCAGCAGGATAAGGACACTGGACTTAAGAAAAGCAAACTTAACCAACTCAGGGATCTGGTGGGAAAGATCCCTTGGGAGCCAAGTCTGAAGGAAAAGGAGTTCAGGAGGGTGGGTGGTACTTTAAGGAGCCTCTCCTGAGGGTTCAGGAGCAAGCTCATGATGAGACAAAAGAATGGGATGTGCAACAGGAGACCAGGCTGGCTAGACAGTAATCTCTTCAAGGAGTTGAACGTCAAAACTATAAAAAGTGGAAACTTGGTCATAGTACTAGGGAAGAATATGAGACTATTGCATGGACATTCACAGAGGAAATTAGGAAGACCAAGACACAAGTTGAGAAGCAGCTGGAACATAAAAGTCAATAAAAAGGGATTTTACAGGTATGTCAAAAGTAAAAGGAAGACCAAAGAAACCTTTGCAGAATGTAGAAGGCTATCTAGTTATGAATGGTACAGAGAAGGATGCCTTTTTTTTACTTTAATGCCTTTTTTTTACTTCAGTTTTCACAAATAGCAGCAAATACTAGATGAGGAATGAAGTTGGCAGCAGAGATAGGGAAGGAGACAAACAGCCTACAGTAATGGCAGAACAGGTTAGTGATTACTTTGAGAAGCTAGATGCTTTTAAATTGGCAGGGCCAGATGGATTGCACCCAAGGGTACTGAAGAAATTGGATGAGGTAATTTCAGAGTCATTGGCTATCCTCTTTGAAAACTTGTGGAGGTTTGATGAAGTCCAGCCTACTGGAAAGGGGCAATTATAGTGCCCATCTTTAAGAAAGGGAATAAGGAGGATCTGGGCAGCTACAAACCAGTCAGTAAGCCTGTGCGAAGCAGCTAGTATTTGCTTTGGATTCAGCCAATTCAGGGGACAACGATTCAATTCAGTGATTCAAATCACTGTCCCAAATTGATTTGGCCAAATCTGATTTGGAGTTTCGGCTGCTGCTGAACCAGCCAAATCTCTGAATCACACAGGCCCCATCCTCCGCCTGCTTCCAATGGCTGTCCTGCCTGGCCCCAGCTCCTGCTCTTTGAAAAAAAAAAGCCCCAACTCACCGGCTGCTGCCTGCAAGGGGGGCAATCCCCACTGTCCCCATTGCCCCATGCCATGTGGGGGCTCTGACAAAAGCCCCCTGATCCTCCCCCACTGTCCCACACCTCCCCCCCATGGGTGCCTTGCCCCAGCCCAGCTCCCAGCCCTTTAAGAAAGAAAAAAACAAAAAACCCCGAACTCATTGCCCAGCAGGGCGTGATCCCTGCTGCCCCCAACTGCCCCACGCTGCATGGGGGGGCTTTTCCACAAGTCCCCAAGCCCTGAGGCCACTGCAGTAGCCAGTGAGTCTGGGTTTGTTTGTTTGTCTGGTTAAAGCGCCAGGAGCTGGGGTGGGAGGGCAGCTGTGGGGGGGCTGGGAGAGCAGGCGGGGGTCAGGGGGCTCATGACAGAGCCCCCCCATGGCATTGGGCAGTGTGGGGGCAGCAGGGACTGCTCCACCACCTGGAAGCACCTGGTGAGTAGGGGCTTTTTTTCAAACAACCGGGACCTAGGGCGGGCAGGGCAGCCATGGAGTGGGGGCTGGGAGAGTGCCTCCCGAGACCCGGCTGGGGCACCATGGCAGTGAATGGGTTGCCAGCATCAGTGTTGGCAGCGGCAAGCAGGGACCACCTGCAGACACCAGCAGTGGCCAGTCTCAGGGGTAGCACCTGTCCCCGCCACACACATCACCTATGCAACAAGGTTTAATTAAGGTCATTTCCACCATTTTAAAAATGTTATAAAGTCTCCCACATGCATTAAATGACAGTAGAATGCTTGTTTAAGTGCCAAAAATTGTCACTTGTATAGACACCCTAAAGAATGAGGTAGTCAGAAACAGCCAGCTTGAATTCACCAAGAGCAAGTCATGTCTAACCAACCTGATTTCCCTCAATAATAAAGTGACAGGCTCTGTGAATGAGGGGAGAGCAGTAGATGTGATATACCTTGACTTTATCAAGGCTTTTGACACTGTCTCCCATGGTATTCTCTTTAACAAGTGAATGAAATACATACCAGACAAAAGTACTTTATGGTGAATACATAACTGGTTGAATCATCGTCATCCCCATCAAATAGTCCTCAATGGCTCTATGTCTAATTGGGAAGAGGTATCTAGTGAGGTTCCCCAGGGGTCTGTCCTGGGTCTAGTATTGTTTAATATCTTCATTAATGATTTGGAAGATGGGATTGAGTGTATGCTTAGCAAATTTGTGGATGACAACAAGTTGGGTGGAATTGTGGATACTCTGGAGTATAGGGCTAGGATTCAGAATGACTTGGATACATTAGAGAGAAATTGTCCACAATCAATGAGATGAGATTCAACAGGTACATATACAAACAACATATTGGGATGTACAAGAGTGTCACTTGCAAAGCAAAATTCTTTTACTCTATTCAGCACTGGTGAGTACTGTGTGCAGTGTTAGGCCCCATACTCAAGAAAGATGTGGAGAATTTGGAAAGAGTCCAGCACAGAGCAACAAAAATGATCATGGGCCTGGGATACAAGACTTATGAGGAAAGGGTGAAGGAAGTAGGGTTATTTAGTCTAGAAAAGAGAAGACTGAGGGTGGAATTGATAACAGTCTTCACATACTAAGGGGTAATTATACAGAGTATGGAGATGGGCGCTTTTCTGCGGTCACAAGGGACAGAAGTAGAAACAACAGCCCCAAGCTATAGCAGAGCAAATTTAGGTTAGAGATTAGGAGGAACTTTCTGACTATGAGGGCTGGTTAAGCATCAGAACACCTAGAGAAGTTGTGGAATCTTCATCCATGGGAACTTTCAGAAGCTGGTTAGACAGACTCTTGGCTGGGATGGTTTAGTTAATCCTGCCTTGAGTAGGGGGCTAGCTTAGATGACCTTGTGAGGTCCCTTCCAGCCCTACTTTTCTATAATCCTATGTTCCTTTGATCCTTTGTTTCAGCACAGCACAGCATGACATGGTAAATGAGTAGCATGGATCCACCTTGCTTCTAGTACAGGTGGAAGTTTACAAAACTAGAACTATCAATGGCTGCCACAAACAGCAATATTTCTGGAAAGTTTTACAAAAAATATGTCCTCTTCCATGTAAAAATGACTTCCAATAGTGTGTATCCTCCCTGTATGTGTATTGATACACCTCACCTCAAGGATCACACAAAGCATTTTTAACAGAGTTAAGAATACCTAAACAGCTTAGTAGTTTCTAACTTCTTTGGGGTGCTCCTATTCATGAATGATTATCAAGATGTGGAACAGTCATGGTATGATTACTCTTAGGTCCATCTGCCTTCTTGATGGGTACAGTAAAGAATTTAAAATCTTGATTTCTGAAGACAGTTAATTTGAAAGTCCAGTGTAACACAGAAAGTGGCAATTTTCATGGACCCAGACACTACAGAAATTCTGCGGTTAAGGCCTCATAATGCCCTCAGCAAACTTTCTTGTCACTTCAAAATTGGGATGGATACATTATTCCTGACAATAAAGATAGCTACTAGGACACAAGGCACTGGATGTGGGTAAAATAAAAACTCAGGGATAAATATATGCGTTTATAAGTACAATGAGATAAAAGTAACCATGGGAAAGAACTACAAGCTCAGCCCAGGATGAAGAAGTCCATTAAGACTCTGTAAGTACATCCTGGGGAATTACCCAATTATGGACCCACACAATTTTGCACATAAAATATATGATTGTACATAGCTGCATAATTTTGCATAATTTAACCTGGATGGGCTCTGTGCCTCCACCTCCATGGGGTTCCTGGCACTCCAACTGGGACCCCCATGTGGAGGCACCAAGTGTTGTGGCATGCAACTGGACAGCTGGTGAGTGGGGAGTGGAGCTCCTGCCTGCAGGGGGGGTGGGGCAAGGGGTTTGTGGATAGGCATGGGGAGGGGTGTGGGGTTTGTGAGTGTATGGGCCCCACCTGCCATATGGCACCATCCCACCATGGTGCACAGGTCCTGCCGCCACCAGTGACAGGAGTAGCAGCAAGCAGTGGGCCCTCAAGGTGCTCATGGCCACAGCAGTCAGAGCACCTCAGCAGTGCGAAGCTCCAGCTGAGTCCTGGAAGCTGCACATGATAGCACAGAGCCAGCCTGGTCTACCCACTGGCATACACCCCAGACTGGTGGTGCCAGCACGTGGGGCTCATGGCAGTGCAGGTGGCAGCTACATGCCATCGGGCTGCCTGACTCTGTGCTTTCACATGGGGCTTCCAACACTCCAGCAGGAACCCACATGTGGAGACACAGAGCCCACCCAGCTCAATGGTGTGTGGTTCTGTGCCTCCAAGTGCAGCTTCCTGCTCGAGTGCTGGAAGCCCCATATGGAGGCACATAGCCCACACAGCCTGATGGCATGTGGCTCCCACCTGCCTAGTTTGGTCCTAAGGTGCAAACCACTGGGCCAGGCCAGGCTGGTTCCATGCTGCCATGTGCAGCCCCTGGGACTCAGCATATAATTTTGAAATTTTTTTATGCATAATTCTCTGGGGTATATATAAGGTCCTTAAACTAGAAATCTAATGCTGTAATTGCTGTATTTATGAAAGGATATAATTTGATTTTGCTTATCAGTGGAGCCTATGTGAAATGAAATGAATATAAAATAGTTTTCCTGTTGTTTTGAGAATGAAGGAAATCTGTATGTAATGGGCTAAAATTCCTAAAACGTGAAAGCCTATGGGATACCTCCCAAAGACCTTGGGTTTTATTTATGGCATGAAGACAGATACCATATTAAACACGCACACAAAATAAATAAAGAAAGAAATGAACATAGATTTTGCAGCAAAGGGTGGCAGCTCCACCCAGAGTCATCCTCTGTTGCAACTGGCAGAGCCCAAGCATAAGCAGCTTTTCAGACAGATGTACTGACTGTACCACTCAAACCTAGACACACTATTTGCACCAAGCTATGCTTGACCCTACATATGGCTACAGCTATTCCTAAACCAGAACCCAAGCAGCCTCTGCTAATGAATCTCACAGCCCAGCTACACACTGAATATACCCCTCTCTATCTGCTATTCTGCCCAAACAACTGAACAAAGACACCATCCCACAAAAGACCACATCTGCCCCCAAAGATGTTCCAATATGGCATGTCACAGATACAAACCTCAATTTGATCCTGGTTTGAAATGAATAAAAAAGAGAATGTAATGTCTTGTAAGCCAAAATGTATATCCAAACTGCAACCTGAGGGCAAAGAGCAAGCTAAGGAAGTATGGGTTGGATGAAGGGTCTGTAAACTGGATAGGAAACTGGCTGCCTCGTCATCAGGCTCAAAGGATAATAGTCAATGGCTTGATGTCTAGTTGGAAGCCAGTATCAAGTGGAGTGTCCCATGGGTCAATTCTGGGGCTGGTTTTGTCCAATATTTTCATCAGTGACCTGGAAGATGGGATGGAGTGAACACTCAGCAAGTTTGTGGATGACACCAAGCTTGGGGGAACAGTAGATACACCGGAGGGTTGGGCTATGATTCAGAGAGACCAGGACAAATTGGAGGATTGGACCAAAAGAAATCTCATGAGGTTCAATAAGAACAAGGGCAAAGACCTGCACTTAGGACAGAAGAATTCTGTGCATTGATACAGGCTGGGGACCAACTGGCTAAGTTGCAGCCCTACAGGAAAGGATCTGGGGGCTACAGTGGACAATAAGCTGAGTATGAGCTACCAGTGTGCCCTTGTTGCAAAGAAGGCTAACAGCATCCTGGGCTGCATTCGTAGGAGTGCTGCCAGCAGACTAAGAGAAGTGATTATTCTTCTCTATTCAGCACTGGTGAAGCCATATCTGGAGTACTGTGTCCAGTTTTGAGCCCCCAACTAAAGAAAGGAAGTGGACAAACTGACAAGAGTCCAGCAGAAGGCAATGAAAATGGCTAGGGGGCTGGGGAACATCACTTGTGAGAGGCTGAGGGAACTGGTCTTATTTAGTCTGGAAAAGAGAAGACTGCAGCCTTCAAAGAAGATAGAGCTAGACTGTTCTCTCTGTTCTCTATGGTGACAGATAACAGAATGAGGAGCAGTGGTCCCAAGCTGCAGCACGGGAAGTTTAGGTAAGATATTAGAAATAACTTTCTCAGTAGGAGGGGAGTAAAGCACTAAAACAAGTTACCCCAAAAGATGGTGGAATCTTCATCCATGGACGTTTTTAAGACCCAGCTAGACAAAACTTTGGCTAGCATAATATAGTTGGGGAAGTCCTGCTTTGAGCAGTAGCTTGAATTAGGTGACCTCCTGAGGTGCTTTGTAACCCTAATTTTCTATGATTCTGGGGGAACCCAGATGGCTGTTTTCAGGTCATCTTAAAAATGGGAAAGAAGAAAGAACAGGATAGTTACATCTGGCAATTAAGAGGGTTTCTTGTAGTAAAAAGAGAACCAATGGCACAACCAAAAGACAGCCACACCAAATGGATCAGAACAGGTAAATAATCCCTGGCACTCATTCAGGAAATAAGCAGCAAACCTAGCTCAGCTCCCCAGGATACTGGGAATCTAAGTTGAAGAGATCCAGGTGGTGGCTGCTAAATAAACCAAAAGAATTAAGTTTGCCAAATTCTTAAATCATTTCCTCTTACTGTGCATGTTCTTAGCAATATTTCTAATCCCCTTACCACAGAGCATGTGTCCCCTTCAAGGAAGGACCTGCAATCTCCTTTCTTGAATATTGCTGCAGTGTAGTAATTCCAACAAAGAAATTAGAGCAAAATTAATCATTAAGGCTAAGTACAGACAGTCAAAAAGCCCGGGGCTGAATCAGTTCAATCTTCGCAGGTTAGAATAAGCTGCACAGATTGAACCAATAAGCAAGTGACATTCACTTTTGATTTTGGAAGTGCAGCCACATGCCTGCAGTGGCCCAGGCCAAAAGCTAGAGCACGCCTCCAGGCTCATCTGAAGCAGACAGCTTGGGCCAAGCATGCCCACCCTGCAACGAGGGGTTTGAGGGGAGGTGCAAGGCATCCTGGGATGTTGGGGGACTGTGAGTTGATTTTAATTTGGAGGGAATTTGGGGCAGAAGTTCAAAAAAACAATTTAACCTAAATCAGTTAAGTCTGATACTATATCCATCCAGGTTTATCTTAAACCAGCTTTGGCCATTTTAGAAGTGGTTTATGTACACTGAACTTCTTTTGTATTACAGATTTGAATTGGTTTCTGAGTGATCATTTATACCGGTTTATGTATAATTTCTGTCCCTAGCCTAACAGTCCCTTTCGGTAAGGTACTTAAGAATTTATGTATATTATTCAGTATTTTTCAAGATTGGGATCTAATGAGGGCAGTAAGGAATGGGTTGCTAGTTGAAAAGAAGTCAGGATTAGGACACTGTTGGTAGGCACAGAGGGGGTCTTGCTTAGTATTGCAGTATTACTTAATTCCTATTACAGGTGCCCAGAAAGTTTACTACACCATTAACTAATAGCATTTTAAAAACATGTTTCCATGAAATTTTTACATCTTATGCATTTTAATTAGCTCTAACCAAAACTTTTCTTTATATCACATTTTTCTGAAAAACTGTGATTTCATCTGAACCCAAAAAATCTAAAAAAATCATATGGACCATGATTGAACATTTTAATGAAAATGATTTAGACTAACTCAGAATAAAATTGGGTATTTTTTTCAAGTTCTTTCACTTTGGATAGTATTTTTCTTTTTTTTGTTTTGAGTTTCCCTGTAGTCTGTCACAGGTTATCCTGTCCAGAAACCACTAAATACTTTATCTTCCCTACCCTGAATGACTTATGCCCTAATGAAAATGAGGTCAAAGTATTTCACTTTGACATCTGACATGAAATATTCTGCTTTTTAAACAATTTCTGTTCTGAAGGAAAAAAATAAAAATCTTAATTCGGAATGAAACTAAATCCTGAAATTGGTTGGGGTGGGGAGGAGTGTTGTTAAAAGGATTTTCTTTTCCTTTCTTTTTTTTTTGAACAACTTTAATTTTCCCTTATTTTAACCACTTTACCATCTGATACCATTAGATCCCTTGGCAAATGTTGTGTGAGGTTGTTTCAATGTCATCTGTTAATTCTGAATCTGGTTTGCAGCAGATGAACACAAGATGTGGTCAAGTTATAAAAAAACCCTATTGCTATTATGAAAACTGTTCAACGCAATTAAAACCATGTTTAAAACATTAGCTCTCATCCACCATGCTTTAGAATGCAAAGCTGACAATAATAAGTATATGACTCATTCATATGAAGGTGACATAATTCAAACTGAATTAACTGAAAATACTAAGTGCTTTGAAAAAAAAATTAAGATCTTATGTATCATCCTGTCACTACATTTGTTCAAGATTTCATCACAATGTGGAGGGAGTTAGCTCCAGGCTAAAATATGGACAAATAAAACTTCTTTCCTAAAATACAGTGTTCACAAAAAAACAGCTATATCCACAACTTTTAAGTATTTCTAATCTGTCTTCCTACAGTAAACTTCACTATCACAGCTGTGAAAGTGCATCCCTGAATATTATACCCACATACGTGTGCGCACACAAATCAAAATGGTTGATTGAGTGTAACATTAGTCTGGCTAAATAGATTTAACCTTAAATAAACGAGTTTATTTTACATAAAATTAATTTCAATAACTATTTTTAGTTTGTCTTTTTTAGAAATTATAGTGAAAGAGAGAAAATATTTTCATTTGTAAAATAAGCATAATTTTATTTCCAATGCCATTGCTTTATAATAAGTGAACAGTATAAAGAATGGCACCTTTAGACTTTTTCTGTTTCCATCACACTTCACTTGTGATAAAAACAATCAGGTCTGCTTTCCAGTTCCATAACTGATACCAAACCTACTGATAAGCACCGTTTGGGCACTATGTATTCTTATACTCCAACCAGTATATAGCTCAACACTAGCTGAGTCACAGGAAAAATATGGAGTAGTATGTGAACATTTTGCCAGGTCTGTTAACAAATCTGCCATGTCCTGCATACAAAATGAATGCATTAAAGTGATTTTACTAGACACTAAAAGTGGAAAATATATTTTTGTGATGTAGATGTCTATCTAACTAAACACACCCAATATACTATTATGAAGTCACAGAATCCTACTCTCAAACTAAAATATAAACATTATGTCACAAAACAACATAGCTGCAATTATAGTACATTTAAGGTGATATTATCTTAATTTCTTAATCAAATTATACCTGAAGTTTCCTTACTGTACAACCTGCAGGTTGTGCAGTACTTCTCATGGAAAAAATTCTGATTTAAGAACCATGATTACAGCATTCTTGTGCAGTATCACTTCATTTAGGAAGACTTTACTTAGGAAAAATGCCAGCATATATCAATAGGACTTTTGCTTGAATGGGGACTAAGAACTACAGGATATAACTTAATGTGTTCTCAACCTGCATGAGGGCTGACAAAATAGTTCGTTGCCAGCTAGGCTTGACTAAACTTAATCTGCATTTTGCAAAAATAATTTGATAGAATGTAGTGAATTTTAAGGTTATAACATACAGACATTTTTATTATGTATATTTCTATTTTTCACATATATAAGAAATGTTGTGGTTTTGCGGTTAGTAGCTAAGTGCTTAATGGATTTATTGTATTTGTTCTAGTATAGGAAAACTTACTTCTAGGATGTATTCACACTGTGACATAATGTCTTTATTATGTCTTCTAGAAATAATTGAAATAATTGACCCAAATCAAGTTACTATACAGTATATCTATTGGTTAATTAGAACTTTAAGATGCAACAAATAAAACACATTATTGACTTTTATATCTTCAATCAAATAAATATTTACAGCAGCAATTTGCCAAAATTATTTACCTTTCAATAATGGATCACAAGGAGAATATGCACTACAGATTCAAATGAATGTCTACATCATCCGCAAACAAATTATGCATGAAAGAAAAAAACAAAGTTTTCCTGCTATCATTGTAGCCTATAAATAGCTTGCCATCTTATTTGGGTCCCTTTAGAGATGTGTGATCTTTTATGATGGTGAACCTATTTCAATGCGTAATTGACCTTGAGATGGAGAATAACCTCATGGTAGATTGGTGTCCTCGTTTAGTGAACAATAACTATAGATATTAGAGGACATGCCTGTTGTCAATGATCATTGCTGAAATCTGCCTATACCACACTGGGACAATCAATTTTGTAAATGATTGCAATAATCAAGGAAATTGCCTAATTTATAAATCCTGGCATACAGCATTTTAATGGATTCTTACATTTTAATGCTGATGCCTTCAAAGTAAAATGAATTGTTGTCCAAGCTGTCATTACACAAAATGATAAAAACATTCAGTCTTGTGGGTAACTACATCTCATGGATATTCAGACCATCAGGACATAATCACTCATTAGTGACTTCTGCGGCAATTTCACTGAACAACAGGCATAGTAAAAAGCGACATTTACTTTGTACATACCCCTTTGCTGAAATTACTGATGAAAGTTTTCAAATTTGAATGAATCACTTCAAACTGAAAATACTGAAGCATTACTAGACCAATCTTCTTAAAAGTGCCCATAGTTGTCTTGGGCCAGAAGGCACAGTATATTCTTTTATTTCCTTTTTCTTTTATGCAAACTTTCTGAATGCAAATCATCTAAACCCAAGCAATGTTTATACTGAAATATCACAAAAGCAGGGCGCAGTGCCATGGGTTATTACAAACAGGTAATTCTGTGTAATCTACCCAGGAATTTGCTCTACATACTTAAGTCAGTTCCACAGATGTAGTTATACATAGATTGCTATTCTCAGTTAAACCTTAAGCAATTGATTTCAGCCAATAGTGTGCTGTCAGTACTTTACTTACTGCTCAATCTCACTAACCTGACATTTATGGTGTACTGATTGGCCTCTGTCAGTGGTGGTGGTTGTAAATTCACTTTGAAAAGCTTTGTGTTAACAGCCTTCAACCGGGCTCTGAGAAGAGTACGGGCAGGCAGGCTGACAATTGCTCGACCTCCTGCCCTTATTACAGTGAGTAAATCAGGCTTTGAGCCATTAGGCTGGAGCCTGAGGCCTACACAAAAAGGATTGACATGACTAAAGGTCAACCTCTGTCACACATGTGTAACAATTTGGATAATGGAATTCTGTAACTTATCTGAAAAAGGTGGCAAATGCTTAGAAGGAAAGTATATACTAGACTGGATTTTCTAGCTTTTATGTTAAGTAGTTATTTAAGAGTCTGAATTTTAAAGTCGATACATGCCCAATGTCATGAAATCTAAGAGTAAAAAAGTATAAAGGCGTGATTGAGGAAATGTTGTGAAATACTGAACTTCTTTTCCATAGTGAAAAATGTGTACAGCATTTTGGCACAATGGAGTTTTTTTATGGTATCTATCACCAATATATTATTGGCATCAGGTATGCAATATATTTTGGATATCCATACAACTCATTAAAGTGCAACCTTTATTCATTCTCATTTAATCAAAAGTCAATAGAAATAATTCACAGTTAATGCTACCATAAATTAAGAGTAATTTAAAGCCTTACAAACTAGCTTTTCCCCAACAATGAAAATGGCTTTTACTAACAAGCTCAAAGAATAAAGGACATGATCAAATACGTCCAGAATCATGTGCTACTGTAATAGTGTCTCTTTTAATCCGCATGAGATGACCCTGGCCCAAATAAGGGCCTGATATTTATTTTTATTTCAGGTTGACATTTTTTGGCATTGTGCAACATCACCAAAATGAGATTGGATGTCATGAAAATATCAGTAGGTATTAGGAGGCCTACAGATTTACAATAGATATATTTTTGTGTATATGCAGAGGACATAGACTTTCAGTGTATGTCCATGCATGTGGAGTATGCATACTTTTATTTTTGGGAACGGTATTGAGAGTATAAGGGACAAATCCTCCTCTCTCAGAAATATACCTCACACAACCCATTCAGTTTTATAATAAAAGGATCAGGCCCCTTCTCAAGCTAAATTATTTTTTCTTACATGTATTTTCAAGTTTATTTGTATGCCTAAAGATATAATAGGTATTGCAGACAAAGATAAAAACAGTCCTTATTAACTGGATGAGATATTCTTAACAAGACATATCCAGGTGTTAGTTCAATTGACTGATTAAAGGTAACTGTATTAAGTCAAAGCCTTTGTATTTGGAATCAAAGTAACTTTGGATAGAATATTGGATTTAGATTCCTCAATAAGAAATGTGTAACTTACTAAAGGAAATTAGAAAAAATGTGATAGTAAATGATCTAGAAAAAAACTGTTCAGAACAAGCTGTTTTATAGCAGCTTAGTGCAATTTTCTCCGAAGGTGCATAAATTAAGGACGCTATGACCCTGAATGTGATTCTACAAAACTGCCAGCTGGATGAGTTGCTGACCATAATGCTAGTGATATTTCCCATAATAGTAAATGATTTTACTATCAGTGGAATCCAAAATTCTGATTCTCTTTTTATATATAATAAAAGTAGACTTTACCCAAAAAAGACATCATCAGATACGTCAAAACAAAAAATGGCACCAGCTGTTCTTCTGCATAATTTAAGACATAATCGTAACATTACTAAGGCCAAAATTATTTGAATTTCATGAACATGACATATTTGAAACAGAGCTGACATGCAGTCTAGAATACTAGATGATGGATTGCTGAGAAACATAATTTTCACTTTAATAGAACTATGGCATGAACATAATTCTATCCCCCGGTGCTTTGCTGTATCAGGCAAACCTAGACAAGAACTACAGCTTAAAGAATCTGAAGGCAAATCTTTCATATAACTGGAATGAGCTCTTAAATATAAAAGGTAAAGTTTCTATCTACAAAATAACAGTGACAAATATACACAGGGTGTGCCCAGTGTACGGGCTCTGGCTAAAGTGTCTCGAAATAGTGCCTGATCTTGCTTCCACTGAAATCAAAGGCAAAATCCTCATTAACTTCAATAGGAGCCCAGATGCACAGTACCATGCTGAAAGGATCTCAGAGTTTTATACCAGTGCCAGTGAACTCTGTTCATCTGAAGGGAGTACCCAGAATCCTTTTGTTAGCATGCTGCAATTAGCAATATATCTCATTTTATGCGTGTATTTTATTTGCCTCTTACAACAAAAGTAACAGATAATAAAAAGTAATTTCTGCACATAAAAACACAACTTTAAATTAAATCTAAAGTTATGACAAAATCAAACCAAAACCTAGCATAACAACACATTTGACTCATGCTGGAACATTTCAACAATAATTATTATTTGATTTCTGGCATAAAACACTGAAGAGGGCAACTTTTTTACTAGTGGAAAAAGGAAAGGGAAACTATGAGATTAAATTATTTGATGCATTTATCACTGGAATTATAATAAAGTTTTGCTTCACCTAACTCAGAATTGTTCTTCTATTACATTTCAGAGAAGGAAACCATTTGCCATTCACTTGTTTCTAGAATTTATAGTTAAAACCTTGGAGCCTTTAAAGGTTCCATTATTAAAACTTATTTGCTTTTTAAACTTCTGTATTCTATTCCAGTAGAATTTTAAGTGTACACTGTAAGCATTCCTTAAGTCTACTCATATTAAATTTTGATGTTAAACAGAAAAGAGAAACCATGTGCAACTAGATTAATTTATCTCTAGGGAATAAGGACACATTAATAATTGAGATAATGTTTTCATATATGTTGGAATCAAGCGTGCCTATTCACTGCTTTATTAGAAAACACATTAGGGGAAAATTATCTCATTCTCATCAATAAAACCTAATTGCTGAGAAAGTCTCTGTTTTCTTTGCAATAACATTGGAAAAAAGATTGTTCCCATTACTTCAAAATGAAAAAAAAAGATCAGAAATGTTATCAAACTCTGTTGAAATAAATGCCTGTATTACCAAAGAGAATGTTTACTTAATACACCCAGTACTGTTTTTCTTTTAAACATATCTGGGTTTATTGTATTTTTATAAAATATAAGCAAACTTTTGATTGGACAAAAGTGGGACAAAATTTTTAAAAAGAGAACTACAACTAAAATGACTAATATTCTTGGCTATCTGAAGGGCTGATCTTTCTGTAGGCTATAAAAAAGTACCTTGGCTCCTTGCTAAAAAACTCTATAGTTTCCCATGAACACCCATAGGTGTCAAGGCATGTTGTGAGGTAATGGAATGGTATTTAATCTGCTCTGAATTGCCATACATTATGCTATATGGATTATATAAAAAGCAAATACTGAGTGTATGGTGTGAGCACTCATGCAGACAGTCCAAAGAATATTTCCATGGTGTTGAACTGTACATCAAATGCAACGATTTGATGTTTGCCACAACAAAAGAAATAAAAAGGCACCAAATCAGTTTCTGTGCTTAATTGTCTTTGCAATAGTCTTTCAATTTTTTTAGCACACACTGCAAACAAAATGCTCCATAACGAAACAAAAATCCATCAACTTAACTTTGCAAAGCTGAGAGAAAAAAATATTAGAAATCTATTTATGGTACCAAAAAAAGATAAGTCACCACTATACAATCCATCAGGACTTTAATGCCAAATTACTAATCTGTGGACATTTTTATATTTGTAACTGACTTAAAAAGATAAGTGGAATGGAATTAACTACATTTGAAATTTATAAAGGGACAGCAATAATCCATTCCTTTACTTTTTATTATTTGAATTAGTCAACATATTTATGTCAGTTACACTGACAGAATCCAGAATATTCAAATGCATTTTAATTTATTCTCAGAAGTAATGCTGTAAACCCAAAAGCCCTTCCTTATAACCTGCCTTTCCCATATGTGTTGCTTATAAATACCAGTACTTAGATTATGATTTACTAATTTGAGGATCAAAATAAACAAAAAATGTCCACATCTGTGGAGGCTTTATGATCCTTGGATTTTTTTTGTATTGATGAAGAATTGGAGTTCATAAACCTCCCCTCTCCCTAATAAGCCTATTTTTTCTTTTAAAAAATATCATACCCAAAATTCATGCACACACATAACATTTTTCTGTGCATACAGCATACAAGAAAAAAAAAGCACAATGCTCAGAAGTCCCCTGTATTGAGTATATACATAAATACTGTGAATATTTTTTCATTAACATATTTTCTTCACTCTCTATTCTTTTCACTTCCACCATTGCTTTGTGGTTTTAACACACTATTTTTGAGTACTGAAGAGTACTGCTTTCTTGAGTTCTTTCAATCAGTATTTTTGATAGTTCTCTGTTCTCCCCCCACCATCCCCTCCCCACCATTTTCTATCAAAGGACAAAAACTGACTTTTCAAAACAAACTATGTTCAAGTAAAGGTAAAATCAAGCTAAAATGTTCACTTTCTAAAATATTTTTAACATTTATAACTTGCATAAAAGTAACTAACATCTAACTAAGAAATCAAAGTACTGGACAAAATGAATTATATAAACATATACAGGTCTGATATAAAATCACTTTTCTTCATTGACTTCAACCGAACTTTAATGTTTTAAATAAGCTGAGGATCTGGACCATTATTTTTTTAATTTCATAATATTCAACTTAAGATAAACTAAACCACAAAACTCTGTCAGAAATAAGCACTACTACATCATTACAGCACATGGTTATATATGAATTATAACAGTGCCTCAAACTGCTCCCTTTAAGTCAATAGAAAAATGTCAATTAACTTAAACAGAAATAGGATCAGGCCCAATATATTACATATTTATTATACAAAGTGAAATTCTGACCCTACTGAAAGCCATGACAAAATTCTGATAGACTTCAACAGGGCCATGATTTCCCCCACTGCATTAGGGCAAGTGTTAGAACTGATCATATAGTCTTTATGGCTGGGACAGAAATTACACATAAACCAGCATAAGTAATCAAATCTGTAACAACGGAGCTAGGGACACAAATTACCCACAAACCAGTATAAGTGGTAGGAAACCTGTTCAAATCTGTAACAGAACAGAAGTTCCATGCACATAAACCACTTTCAAAATGGCCAAAACCAGTTTAAGATAAACCTGGATGGATGTAGTATCTGACTAAACTGATTTAGGTTAAATTTGTGTATTAAACTTCTGCCCCAGATCCCCTCCAGATTCAAGTTAACTCACAGTTCCCCAGTATCCCAGGATGCTTTGCACCTCCCCCACAAACCTTCACTCGCAGGGTGAGCAGGCTAGCCTTGGCCCAAGTTGTCTGCTTCAGCCAATCAGGGAGGCATACTTTAGCACTCCCCCACTTCTGGCTTGGGCCACTGCAGGCATGTGAATGCATTTCCAGAATCAAAAGTGTTCACTTGGTTATCGGTTCAATCTACACAGCTTAGTCTAACTTGTGAAGATTGAATCGATTCAGCCTTGGGCTTTTTGACTCTCTGTACTTAGCCTATGTGAAAATCTAGCTCGCTTCAGTAGCATTTTTATGTAAGAAAAGGCCCTTGATATGAGGTGTAATGCCTAGAACCGATGTAATACATCAAGGACCAAATCATACTAGGCACTTCACCAGCACAGACACCTTTTTCAGGGTAGGTCCTTAACAGCACCTTCTTCAAGGAGCTTCCACACTAAGTATTCTTCTTTTGTCTATTCTTTATGTTATCCACCCAGGTCTTCTGTGAATGAATGTTACTTACTACATACGTACAGGTTTGACTCCATAATGCCTAATAAAAATCTATATGATAGCGATACACTTGGGATGGATGCAGGACCCAACAATGCTAACAAAAGACCCTCTTTTCTTCTGTGGGCTTTAGACCAAGTTCCTAAATAGCACACATTTTTCTAAGTTTAACATGGTAATGAAAATGCGGTTGTTAAGGTGTGGGGTTAGAGCAGGGGTGGGCAAAATACAGCCCAGGGGCCGGATGTGGCCCACCAGGACAGTCTATCCAGCCTGCAGGGCCTCTAAAAAATTTAGAAAATTAATATTTATCTGCCCTGGGCTATCTGTCATGTGGCCCTCAATGGCTTACCAAAACTCAGTAAGTGGCCCTCTACCCAAAATAATTGCCCACCCCAGGTTAGGGCCACCAAGATGACAAATTCCTTCTCTTCTACACTAGGGGCACAATCCCATTGAGACTCTTAAGGGTATGTGTAGACAAAACAGGGGCCCTAAATTAAAGTGGTGTTTTTAAAACACCGCTTTAATTTAGGGCTGAATAAACCCCCATGTCGTGCGCACATCCCACTGACTTACCTGCCTCTCTGGCAAGGAGGGGAGGACGAGCTGCCAGCTGGTGAAGCAGTCCCTGGGCTGCTGGGGGCTGGTGCTTCCTTCCATGGCAGTGGCACCACCCCCATGCGGCACCCACCTGCAGGCACCCGGCTTGGGCAGTCCCAGGGGGCACCACAGCCATGGAGGGAAGCACCAGGCCCCCACACAGCTCAGGCAGGCAGGCTCCAGGGGGGGTTAAAGATCAGGTTCATCACTTTTCTTGGGTGAAGCCTGCTTGCTTTCCTGGGCTGCTGCCAGGCTGCCTGCAAGGCTTCCTGCAGAGCCGCAGAGCTGCACAGAGCCCAGTGCTTCACTCTGCACCTGTAGTGGCAGCAAACTAAAAAACTCCTTGAAGGAGTTTTTTAGTTTGCTGTGCCCCAAGTCATTTAAGGCACATTACGCCACCGAACTTCCTGCAGCAGCTGGAATTAATGCGCAATACACCATCAAGGTGTGTAAACATGGACACCATTAAAGCAGTGCAAAAGCATTTAGCCCACTTTAAGGTGTTGTGCACACAAGCCTCTCATTTTGTCTACACACGGCCTAAGATGCTGCTCCTTTTTATTTCTGCCCACAAAGGACTTCCAGAATTAGGACTGACATAGTGCAAAACACAACAGAGGAGAAATGAATGATAAAAGGACAGAGAGATCAGGATGTTATTCCTTCTTTTCTAACAAACAATTTAAGAAGTAGTAAGACATGACAGGTGTGGCAGGATGGCACATATGATCTGTTAACTATTAAACTCTAAAATAAACATGTTCTGTTTTCTTAACTAATGAAATATTGCTGGAGATAATTATATCATCTGTCATAAAATTATAGCTTCCTGCATACTGCAATATAGATGCTAGTTTTCAAATTGCAGACATTTTTTTTCATTTAAACTTCTGAACGTAACTTCTAAAATTATTGTGGCAACCTATTGTGTGTAGCAGAGCAGTGACTATGGTTGCCCCTATATGGCTAAAGGTAAAGGAGGTAAAGGTAAAGGAGGACAATATAGATTTAGTCTTGACTAGACTGGAAGCTAAAGCCAATGTCCATCAAAATACAACCCAAGCTTCAAATCCTGAAATGACTTTGTACTGATTATTACTGCCTTCCCACAAATAGTATTGCATGCCTCTCTTTAAGAAGATGACTAATAGAAAGAATTCAATTTTAATTTTCTGTTTGTCCATTTTGAACTGGGCTTCTGAACCTCCTGCTACTGACGAGATGGCCAAAACTCAGTGGGCACATCTGCATAAGACACCTTAATGTGCAGGGGACTGTTCCACTGCGCATTAGTGCATCACAGCAAAACTGTGCTAATGCGCAGAATTAGTCTACTGCACATTAAGTTTAAAAAAAAAATTCACCTTTGCTACTGAGTATTAGTGCAGCTCCTGCATCTTTATCTAGTACCTCATGGTAGAGGTACTAAACTCAATGAGAGCAAAGGTGCAAACGGGCAAACGGGCAAACTCAGTAGCAAAGGTGCATTAATGAATGTGTACATGCACCCAGATGAATGTGTAGAATGTGTAGATGCACCCTGTGTCTCATCAAAATATGGCCCAGAGTTCTACAAAGCAGAAGGTGATCACCTTCATCTTTACCCTCATTGTGTGACTAGCAATCGACCACAGAGATGGGTCTAGCATGTACTGTACCGTCTGAATCTGTATATGTCCCACTCAGACTGGGATGATGAGACACATACAGAATAGTAGCCAGAGCTGTTCCAATCACAATGAAGAAAACAACATTGTATATTGGGGTGCATATTCCTCTCAGACAAGATCTCTATGTTAAAGATGAGAGAATCTACAGAAATCTGTTTCTTTTTTATGCAAATTAAATGCATTCTATGGCTCTTACTAAGTTGCCAGTACTCCCTCAGTTGGAGAATGTGTGGAAAAGCCTTCCCGGTACATATTTCTGGCTACATATTTAATTTCACGGTAGGGACTTCTGGATCAAACAAGTTCTATGATTCTATACAACTGAGATTGATTACTGTAAAACTTACATTCTCTAAAGAATGGAGAAGGAAAATGACTTACTTCCCAGAGATGCTGTGTATTCCTGATGGCTCCTGCTTGAACCTTCTCTGGTAGGAGGAGGATTCCCTGGAAAGGTCCAATCCAGGTGCCCTGTTGGATCCTCTGGGCAGCACAGATGCCATAGGCCAGGCCAGGCACAGTGCTGGTGCACAGACACACTTCCCGGGGCAGGTCCCTGAGCCACTCAGGGATCTCGGGTGGAGGTGCTGCTGCAGCAGCACTACTAGTGCCCACTAAACGACGCAGAGAGTGAAGGGGCCCATGCATGGGGCACTCACCATTGCGGTTATCAGCACACATGTCACAACCTGTGAGGCAAGGATGGAGAAAAAAGATTAACCTGGGGTAATCAGGCTACCACCATTACAGACAAAATATGACTTCCTTCACATTTGCCTCACTGAAAGATATTCAAGCAGACATAAACGCCATATCTATTTGCATGTTGCTTACCCCTTTTTCCTAACCTCACCAAGCCCTTAAAAAGGAATCTCAGTAGCTCAGCAGAAACTCTGTAGACACTATACAAGTCCAGTGTATGCACAGACCTGCCAAGCCTCATTTATTTGTACAGAGAATTTAAGATTCATTTTTATTAATAAAAAAGCTGTTTAAGCTATCTCCTTCTTGTGATGAAGATTTTTGTAATATGCTTCAATGAGGCTTTTTAAATTTCACTTATAATTTTTTAAGTCTCCCTCATCCAACTTACCTCAGTTCAGAATTTATTGGAATGGAATTTAATTTGATTCTTATTTCATACAAAATATTAACTCTGGTTTCTACATTAACATTTTCATGAACATATTTGTTCTAAAAGGAGTTTAGAAAGGTAAACTGTATTTATGCTATATTAAAATGTATTCATTTGGTTTCTTATAATTAAATCTAACCTTGCCGTACAACCACAAGAAAACCTTAAAAAACCTTTTCATTTGACTGTAATACATGTTTAACTGCATGAAAGTGAGAATGAAAATAACAGCATGCTTAGTTCTTTGACTAGCTCCTAAAAAAAGACAAGAGTGAAAAAATATTAAATTTCCTTTACTATTATGAATGCATCATGATTCCCTCTTCTGGGAAGATCTAAGTTTTTTCTTTTATGAGCAAGGAAAATTTTGGAAAACTGTTTTCATCACACAGTTCTACACATGCCACGAATGCTCCACTTCCAGGAAAATGTTTCATGCTCAGGAAATCCATTCTCTTGAGATACACTGAGTTAATATAATAATAAATCTATTGAAATGGGGTACTGTCCTCAGCCTATTTTACATTTTATAGCACAATTAAGCTTTTTATATGAATCCAATCCAGAAATACAAACAAAAAGCAATAATAATAGTGTAGTCTTCACATAGAGATGTATGGATCTTCTCCTAATAATTTTACATTATCCCTATCCATTCTTAGAAAAATAAAGCAAAACATTCACCAGAGAGACTGGGACTTAGTGAGTGAAGCCACAGATTTGGAATAGCTGGATTGCCTTGAACCACAGGTATAAATCCCAGCAGGACTGACACAGTCCTCCTTTCCAAGGCAAGGTGAACTAAGGCACACCGTGCCATTTATGATGTCAAAATCCTCCAGACAAAGTCCTCCTCTGTTCTTCTTGGATATTAAGCACCACATTTTCAAAATATGGCTTCTCATTGTGCATTCACAAACTTTTCTACATACTTTTTAAGCACTATCACCTGCTGTTCACATAGATTCATAAATTCATAGATGTAGGGTTGGAAGGGACCTTGCAGATCTTCTAGTCCGACCCCCTGCCTGGGCAGGAGAGAAAACTGGGCTCAAATGACCCCCACATGTAGAACCTCTCACTCAAAAGCAATAAGCTACAAAACTTGCAAGTGTTCTGTGAAGTGTGAATCAAGAGTTATTTGAAATGCCTTAGACAATATAACTCCTAAGATTTCAAAGTCCTTCTCTGTGTCCTAAAGCAAATTTCCAGATTACCTACTAGCGTGTCCTGAGCCAGTCTGCAACTGTCCACCACCCGCAGCTTCAGGTAAATGGTTCTATCTAGGAAAATGCCTGTATCGTGTACTGCAGTGACAGAAGTTTATAAAGGATGTGGAACTACAGACAAAACTCTTTTTTCTACCTCATGCAATTCCTAATGCGGTCAGAGGGATGGTTTACCTGACAAAGGGCCTGTTGATACAGCTGTATCAGCATAGCTATGCAGGCAAAGCCCTCTAGTGGAGACACAGCTTATACCAGGCAAAAGAGCTCTGGCCAGGATAGTTAAACCACCTCCCCAGAGACACAATGTATCCCCAGAGGACTCATTTGCCCATATAAATTGTACCAATTTGGCAAGTTTTGTCAGTTTAAGCATACTGCTGAGGGGTGTGACACTTGCATACTCCTAACAGACATAGCTATGTCAGCACAATTATGGTGTAGGCCTGGTCTTGGGATGGGATTTGCTGGACCTCAAAGACAAAGTAAAGACAGACTAGTCTTGAGAAGTGATAATGACATAACACATACTCTCTGTAGTAGTTCCTAAATACAAAAACACAACTGAGGATAAAATATAGCAGATAAGTGTGCATGTGACAGGGGAGAAGGGGGTTGTTATCAAGGTTCATGAAAAATGTAGAGGAAAATATCACAACATCCTACCTTTTCTCCCAGCACCCTAAGGGGCAAAGCAAAAAATACTATGGCCTGAATCCTCTATGCTTTCATACCCCCAACTCCCACTGAACACAATTAGAGTTTGGCATCCACATTACATTGGAGAGGGCCCAAACTGGCAAATAAAAAACAGCTGTCATTGAAGCACTCTTATAAGCAGCTGATTTCTCATCCTGGAATCTGCAAAGAAAATAGTTTATAGCAAATTTCCAGGACTGAAGGAAAAGACGTCTAACCAAGACGTCAGCATCCAGAGCAGATCCTTGAATCAGGAATAATTTGTACCCTGTTTGATGATCTTTTAGATGCTTAAAACCTCCTCTCTGCTTTCTTATTATTAATGGCTCTCCTGGAGACACCATGTCTACAGAGCAGCTTCAACTAAATGAAGGCGAGGCATCTTCTTGACTCCATTCAGGCAACTCTGGTGTCAACTCCCTGCAGCCTACCACCAGATACACATCATTTTTCACAGACATGCACACAACTTTAAGAACCTCCCCTGAACAGGGATATCTGTACAATCAAACACTGAGTATACAATCAAGTACCGAGTGGGACTAAAACAATTTTCCAGCTCCTTCTCATCAAGGAGGGGAGACTGGAAGTTTGAAGAAGAGTATATAGATAGAGTCCACATGCTTGTTACTTAAACTCTGAAGCAGGCAAAAGGTGTTGTTGATTCTTTATTACTCACTACCCCAAAGAATAAGTAACAGGTCATGTTTGGCACTTGCCAAATCCCGTCTCCCTGATGCACTTCTTCTCCTCTATCCCCGTGAAAACTAAAAATCTGACATTTGGTTGGATAGAGACTGCTGGTAATAGGGTCAGCATGTTGGCACTAAACTGCAAGCTTGCTGCTACTAATACTAAGGTATACATAAATTGTTAACATTGTTATGCACATGTTTAAAAATATACAATTTACGTTTTGCAATTAAAAAATAATCCAAGCAAGTTTCCTGGTTTATTATAAGAAGTGGAAGCCTTGACGTTATATTTTACCTTGGAGACGGTGCTAATGTGCTTGCCCTTTTCTTTTTGTGCTTCTCATTTTTTTCTAATGATGCTATGGAGACTTTGAAGCACCATATTTTTAGCTCCTCCTGCTCACTTACTCCATTCAATTTAAAGACAGTCACAATCCTTCACCTCAGCGGAGGAGAGAAAAAATATCTTTAATCTTAGTGGGGGGAACAAAAGGATAGGGAGCTTTTATTTTACAACTGATCAAAAACAAATAGTTTACCTAGTCCAGCTTCCTGCCTTCCAGAGCAACTTGTTTGATACTTCAATGCAAGATGTTACATAGCATGCAGATTTTTTAAGTAAATCCACCATAGGAAAGTTGTCTTTGCATTTCGTGCTAGTGACCTCTATATATCGTGAAACCTGAGGGTCCAACTGCAGGGCTACTGGAAGCCCCAACATAAATTGTGTCCTCTGGGCTCCAGAAAACCTGGATGCAAAGTGCATGTAAAGGAACCTTTATGGTCATTCTGTTAAATGGTAGGGCAGGCTTGAGCTTTTCAGTAAAGCAGCTTCATGGGGCTGTAAATAGCAATCCATTATCTCCTCTCCCAGTTTGGCTTCAATAACCAGAGACTGTGAGGATCCTACATTACTGACAGCAGGTCTTATCTTGAGGCCACTGAAGCCAACAGGAGCAGTTTCACTGACTTCAGTGAACTTTGGATCAGATCAAGCCCTAAATTGGGAAGAGACACCTAACACAGGTAGTGGCAAAAAAATCAAACAACTGATGAAAATGGCAGAAGCATGGATGACTGCAGATGTCGCTGGGTTTCTCTTGCTGAAATCAGGTGCCTTAAGGGCTAAGGTCCTTTGGCATCCTGGATCCCAGGGCAGATTTTCTGTAAGGAAATCAGTATTTCTTGTTCTTTTTTCCCCACACACCATTGATGGGAGGATTAAGGGAAGGAAAGAATAATGGGAAAATTAAATGATTTCCTAGAGGAAATGTTTGCCATGGTTCTTTTTAGGAGGAGCAATATGTCATTTACTGTTTTTCAAAAAATGAACACACCTAATGCCAGCAATACAACTCAGCATACAAGCTGTTTACAATACAAATATTCAGACTCAAACACTGCCCCCCCAAATCCATCCATGACTTCAAAACACTGCGATGATAGCAATATTGAATATTTAGAAGGAAATCAGAGTGGATTAGGAAAGTTTTTGATGGTGCAAGTAGAAATCAACATAAAGGTGTAAACCAACTAGCCAGCTGTAACAATAAATCTCAGAAAGAGCAGGTTTCAAAGTTATGCTGGACAACTGTCGTTCACTGGTACTGAAGAAAATTGGCCTTTGGCACATGCTATCATTTTCATTGTAATTATGGAGGTATCTAGTATAATTGCCCATCATTTCAAATGTTATTGCCTAGTTAGAAATCATGGATACTGACTACTTCTGTATAGACAAATATAAACATTGAGGTAGAAAATTGGTTCTGGTGGTTAATATACCAAACTGGGAGTCAGGAGACTTTATTTCAGACTTTCTGTCGATAGAGATTTTCTACATGACCTTACTCTGGCTTAGGTTCCCCATGCCTCAGTTTTCTCCTTGGTAAATTGGCACTAATAATACTTCCTTATCCCACAGTGGTATTGCAGTGACCAATCAATCACAATCTGTAAGCTGCTTTGGGGTATTTGGGATCAGTAAGGGAAGAAAACTCTTTCCTTCCCTTTTGAAAAAGCAGATGATTTTGTCCTAACTGCCAATTTCCCACTACCAAGGTGGTCCATTCTTTTTCTGACAATTTACTAATTTGCTACCACTTCCTTATTCTATAGCCTGCCTTTAACTTTTGTACAACAGAAAGTTAAACTGAGTGTTCCCCTCCATATTTATGTAAGTCCATAACAAGAGACATTCAGAATAATAAAAGAGATAGCATCAAGACAGGTAAAGCATGCTTCACAGAGGCAGATTTTTTTATTGTTATTATTAAATTGGTTTGGCCTTCCTGCTTCAATACAAATTCTTATCAGTCATAGCTCTGCCATTAGGTGGGGAAATAAAAGGGCTAAATTGCTGGGTGGAGAAGAGACTCATTCTCCATAATAGGTTAAAGGTGTGATTTCCAAACAGGAGATTTTACCACCTTCAAATCTCCTATGAAATATGAACTTTCATTTCTACCCAGGAGAACTTTTACAATCTTTTCTCCCATGCCCAATGAAGGGTGTTTGCACCTGGATGCTCGCAATTAAAGATTTTTTTTTGCAAAAATCTACTTGATCTAATAAAATATATCACCTCTACCACAAGTCCTAATTCCTTTAGACCAGAGATTCAGGAACTGTGCTCCGTGGATGAGCTCCCTTCAGGTGGTCCGCAGAACAGTGACCTAAAGCTAAAGCTGACAAACATTACACCCGACTTCCCAGAACTTTGCTCAAAAAAACAGGCAAATCCATCACGTTAAAAAGGTAAGACTACTGATATTAAAATACGAGTTGTGTACTTTGATTTGCGGGGAAAAAAAAGTTTATTAAGTGATCCGCCGAGACTCTCAGCAATTTTCAAGTGGTCCACCGAAAAAAAAGGTTGAGAACCACCACTGTACACCAATAGGTCTACAACCTGGATAGCATTTCTACCAGGTGGGAATTGTCCCTTTGGAGGTAGGAGGGATCCCAGGGCTTCCCCCAAAGGCTGTGGCATTTGGGCTCAGTGTTGTTCATAGGTTCATAGATGCCAGGCTCAGAAGGGACCTCAATGGATCATCGAGTCGGGCCCCCACCAGCGGGGGTCGGACTCCATGTCCTCCCCGGATTCCCATGAGAAGCTTATCTCTGAAAGAGAGTGCTGGCCGCAGCAAAGCTCAGGGAGGTCTCTCTGTCCCCCCCTTCCTGGCTGCCCTCCTCTAGCTCTGCCTCCGGGAAGATGCATTCAGGCTTGGCCTCTGCAGAAGTTGAAGGCAGGCAGCGCTCTGCGGAAGAGGAGCTCTCTAGTATCACTCCCGTCCCTCCTCCTGCCTCTCCTCCGCACTGCCCCGGCTATTTATAACTTCCCTTCCCTCTCTCGCACGCTTGAAGGCGAGGCCAGGCAGCGCCGGCTGCTCCCGCCCGAGGGGCTCGCGGGCCGGGGGGGGCGGGGGGCGGCTCGGGGGGCAGGTGAAGCCCGCGACGGGCGCTGCGATGGTGCTGGCGACTCTTCGCAGGCGCGGACGTTTCTCGTCCCACCCGCCGGCCGCTGCTGCCGGGGCCCGGGGATCCCGCGCGGGAGTCCTGGCTCTCCGGGGCTATTTTAACCCGCGCGGGAGGTTTGCTCCTTGCCCAGGCCCGGGGCGCGAAGGGCACCGGCTCTGCCCCGGCCGGGGCTCGGCGGGACCGAGGCTTCCCTCCTTCCCGCGGCTGCTCGGAGGGAAAGGGGGGAATAATAATAACCCCCCGCCTTTCTGAGGGCCGGGGAGAAGGGGGAGGGGGCGCTTTGATTTTTCCCTGCCTTCGATTGAGCGCATGAATGAATTAAATTTCGATGTCAGGTATCAGAAGGTTAGGAGAATATTGTGTGTAGATAAACCTTGCCACCCCCTGCCCCGGAGAGACCCCCATATACAATGCGGCGATGATGAATAGGCGCCGGGAAGAGGAGATCGAAGCTCAGCCCGCACCGGCTCCCCTCTCTCCTACAAAACTATAGGGCAATTAATTGTGGCTTGTCCCCTCATCCTTCATCTCCTGGTGGCACATATCGATGGAGATTACTGCTGATGGACCATTTTATCACCTTAAATAAACAGTCACCACCTTCTGTAACCTCAATCTAATATACGGCGATGCGCGAGGTTCAAGGGGGTTTGGGAGCCGGGAGCGAGACGCGGGCGGGGGCGCGGGGAACAGGACGCTGCCGCGCGGCCCGCGGGCCTTGCTGTCCACAGGCCGCCTCCTGCAAACTGGGCCGGCAGACTGGTGGCTTCTGGGACACAGCCGTGTCACGCATGCTGTTCCTGACAGGGGTCCGTCACATCATAGCAGCCTCCTTCTAAACGGCGGGGGAGGGGTTGGACGTGGGGCAGTTCAACTTTTCTGAAACTTGGCCTCCAAGTGCTGCATCCCCCCTCCCCCCACCGCCTTTTACACGATTTGCTCCCGTTAAAGACAGCGCTACGGGGGGGGGGGGGGGGGGGGAGGGGATGTCCCTGATCCCTGTGACAGCACACCCACTGACTTGAGCAGACTCCCGGTTGCCCCTGTTGGAGTAAAGGCTTCAGGGCTGGGCCCTTAATTAACTCCTGTATTGGGCTTTTCTAAACGCCGACGCCCCGCTTGGAAACGAGGGACTGACTCCCAAGCCCGCGGGGGGATTCTTTAAGAAAAATAATCCGACCTTTTTTTAATTGATATTTGAAAATCGACGCGTGTGTCCGCGGACTAGCTTTTTCATCTCCATCTTGCCATCCTAACAGTCCATATAAATGACCGCGCGGATACGAAGTATTGACCTGCCCGATCTCGCAGGAGAAGATGCAGAAACCCGCGGGGGGCGTTAAGAGGGCGGCGACTGCTTTTTGTTGTTGTTGCTCTCATAGGGCAAATCCGGCACGCTGAAAAACACGAATTAACTCTGCGGGTCAATAGGGCTAAATGCCTATTGTCCTCCCCGTCCTACAGCGCTCTCCGATTTTGCTGCGAAGCAAAGGAAGTAAATGAAAACGTGACATTTGCCTGGCGTCACTGACAAAGCCCAATACGGGGACACACACATTTGTGACTGCATCTCCCTGCCCCCCCGCCAGCGATCGAGCCAGAGGTGCATGTTAACATGGCTTTAATCACAGTGGCTCTTGTGCCTATCTGTGCCATGAGGGGATTAAACAGAGGATGGGTTTCTGACTATAAAAATCAAGGAGCGGGGAGGAAAAAAAGTTTACCAAGTCTCCCTTTGAGCTGCGCTGTAAAGCGGACGTGTGCTGCTGAGGGCGTTAAAACCAACAGTGTTAGCAAGCAAAAGACACTTTCTCTTACAACAGAAGGACACCTGGATCCCCCCCACCTTAATAATAATAATCATCATGATCTGTGCTTATTATTATTATTATTGTTATGATTAAGGGGGGGATTCAGGTATCCTTCTGTTGTAAGAGAAAGTGTCTTCTGTAGAAAGGAGTCAGGAGAAATGGCTCCGAGGGACTTGCACTTTCGCAGCGTTTACAAAGAAAATTAAACCATCAGAGAAAGATCAGGGTCACTCCAGCAAAGTGCAGGCTCCTGAAACCTCCGTCCAGGAGAAGGGCCGATCCTGCGGGCTCCCTCCCGCCCGGCCCGGGATCGGGCCCACCCCCCTCTTGCCACACAACTCCCAAGGCTGGGGCTTTTTTAAAGCGCTCGTCTCGGCGTTGCAGCGGGTTGATTTGGAGGCAAATGACTGGTTACTCCGATCCAAATCAATGACAGACAAGGGGTTCTTCGGGGCTATGTCCTACAGCCAACACCCCCGATGAAAAGCAATCACTCACGAGCGACCCAGCTCTCCCTTCTCTCCTCCAGCCAGATGCAGTAAAGCTCAGGGGAGGAAGGAAGCAGCGGACCGAGATGCAAGGCAGGTCTCCCAGCGCTCGCCCGTGGCTTGCACGCGCCAAGGTGCGTGTGCCAGCAGTGCCAGGGCTGCCCCGCTTCGCGCTCTGCACCGTGCGGGAGTCGGGGCGCCTTACTGTCATGCCCGTCTGTCTGCTCCCTCCACTTTGTCTCTGTTTTTGTAACGCAGCTCTGAAAGCAGAGCGCCCGCCTTCCCGCGTCTCAGAAGAGCCGAACTGAGATGAGAAGTTGCGAAGAAACAGCGATATTAATCATCATTCAACTCAGGAAAAGTTGCCTTGGAAAAATCACCGTGCTGCTCGCAAGCAAAGCTTTGCCCTTCGGCTTTCACCCGGTGAGAGCTGCTCACTCTCAGCACGGTGCATTTCCCAAGCCCCCTGCGAGACTCAAATCGTTATCAAATCCACCTTTAATGCTATGATGGGGGGGGGGGAGAGGAAAAAAACTCTCCAGACTTCCCGAGCTACTCTATTATTCCCAAATGCCCCCTCCCGATCGCTATTTGTTGTTGTTGTTGTTTAATCTTTCTCTCTTTAAAACCTTTATCTTGCAGATTTACAGAGCTGCTCTGAGAAGGAAACCACGTATCGCCTCAAGAGTTTGGGTGGCGATTAAAAGTGCATTTCAGACTCCAGGGAGCGCATGTAATTTATGGCTGAGGTCTTCTGCGCTCCACCAGCAGAAACCACCCCCAACTCTTTTGGCGACAGAGGAAAACTGCAAAGGGCAAAATGAAATCCTAAATTTAGCATTGAACTGGGCATCTGCAACACAATCTGGTCACTTGGAAGGAAGGGGGAGAAACTTGCACTAACTTTCCTCTTGCTCTTTAAGATGTGCCAGCATCAAGGCGAGGCGTTTGATTCATGAGAAGGTGTCGCTAAATGACTCTAGGAAACGAAGCCCAGGTTGGAAGTGGAGTTAGAGCCCCCATGTCCCCATCCATCCCCAGGGGTGTGCGCCGCGTTTTTTAACAGCCTGCCTCAAACGGAAGTCTGAAGGGAAACCTGATCAAAAAATGCATGCGAAGCAGCCACGGAAATCTGGGGGAGACCGGAGGATAAAAACTGTCGGGACTCTTTTACCGTGCGCTCAAGGGGAGCTTGAGAAAAATGGGCATCTGAAGAAGCCCTGGGCTAACAACCAGCCTGGACGCTTTCACGCGGAGCCTCCTGAGCTGCTCAATGACTGAAGGCGGGGAGCTGCAGTCGATCTTGACTTGCAGAAACTTTGCACTTGGATCCCGTTTCCAGAGGAGGCTGCAACCCTGCGAACACCCCCCTGGGCAAAGCTGCCTGGCCTTGGGCAGCTGCTCCGACCCCATCCCAACCGCGCAGCAAAGAGATCACCCGCAGAAATCCTTGCCTCGCCTAAAATCACTTCAGGCACTGTAGTCAGTCGTCCCCCCGCCTGCCTTCCCCTAACTAAATCCCCAGCCAAGAGCCCGCCACCCGGGGGCACGCTTGGCACTTGCGGCCCCGCTTTGCACGCAGGGGCGCAGCTCGGGGCTGCCCGGGCCGGGAGCTCTCCTGAACACGGGAAACTTTTAGGGGCTGCCCAGCTCCGCCGTAGAGACATCGCGGGCACCTCTCGCCCGGTCCCTTGCTCCAAGCAGCTGGATCGCCGCGGCCGCGGCTTTGTCCTCAGCACCCAGCTCCGAGGCAGCCCCGGCTCGGGGAGGAGCGGGGAGCCGGCGCGGCGCGGCGCGGCGCGGCGCGGCGCGGGGGTACGTACGGCTGTTGGGGTCGCTGGTGTGCTGGTTCAGGGGGATGATCTCCATGCGCTGCTGCCCGTACAGGTAATAGTCCAGCTCCTCGGCGGTGCAGCGGGGCCGCGGGGCCGGGCGCTCCCCGCCGGCCGCACACGAGTCCTTGCCCTGCGGCGCGGGCCCGGGCCCGGGCGGCGACTCGGCGCTGCGCAGGGGCGCGAAGGCGGGCAGGGCGGCCGCGGCCGGGGCCGGGGCCGGAGCCGGGGCGCTGGAGGCGGCAGCGGGCAGCGGGGCCGGGCGCGGGCGCAGGCTGTCGGCGGGTGGCTCGGGCGGCGGCGGCGGCTGGGCCAAGGCGCCGGCGGCCTTGAGCGGCCCGGAGCCGTGCGGGAAGAGCTGCTGCCAGTGCTGCAGGTACGCGGGGTCCACCTTGAGGAACGCCGACCCGCCGCCGGCCTCGCCGGGCTTCAGCATCTCCGCGACCTGCGGCGGGCGACAGCGAGCGCGGCTCAGCCCCGCGGGGCTCTGCACCCCCGCGCGCCCCCCAGCCCCGCGCCCCCGCCCCTTACCTGCGCCCCGGGGCGGGCTGGGGGCCCGGGCCGGCCGAGCTGGGGGCGCCGGGAGGGGGGGCCTCAGGCCGGCGGGGCGGGAGCAGCCGGGCGCGTGTGCATGGCAGGCGCTGCCGGGCTCGGCTCGGCTCTGGCAGCCTCCGGGCTGGACACGTGGGTTTTACGACAGCACCAAACACAAGTGCGTGCGCGCGCGCCCCTGTGCGCGCGGGGCGGGGAGCTGGGTGCACAGCTTCGCGCGGCTCGCGCAGGGCAGGGGGTCGGGGCTGGGGGGGTCCCCGGGGTGCTGCGGGCTGGACGAGCCGCCTCGCAAGCAGGGCGGGTCACGCCTCGCCTCCCCGGGCTAGGCAGCGCGGATTGCCCCGTGCCCTGGCGTCGGACTTGACTCCCCTCCGTCTCCCCCTCCCGCTCGGGGAGATCCGTCCTGCTTCGCCCACTGCAGGTGACTGCCCTTGCCGCCCCCCCCCCCCCCCACTCCGGCCCCTGGGTGCGTGCGGGAGCCGCCCGCTGCGCCTAACTTTTAAGGTCCAACTACCCACGTTGCTCTCCAGGTCAGCAAAGTTGCTGCCCTTTCCCCCGCAGTGGCTGAGCAAGGGGACGCCCCCCTTTAGCCCTTAAAGTCCCAGCTCTGCCAAACCCTTCACCTCCCCCCCCCCACAGTGCGGGGAAAAATGAGGAGAGACTCCCTCATATGATAATAATAATAATAATAATAATAATAATCCCATACCCCGCGAGCAGCAGAAGCAGGGCGCGCGCCCCTTGATGCGCTTCAGAGTAACGCGGGGGCGGACCAGCCCCGTCCCGCACAGACGCACCTCAGCCCCTCGCTCGATTCCCCCTTGCCCCGACCCCACGTTTCAACACGGACCCGTGTTTTTCTGCCAGGGGCCACTGCTTGCTTTCCCGCCAGTTCCTCCGGGTAGAGCCTGGGGAAAAAAGCGAACTGTTTAGATTGTGTCTGTGTCTCCGGCAGGACGTTTTCACACCAGTTTCAAGCGAGCTGGGGGCAAAACCAGGGGGAGGGGGGAAGTCTGTTTTGACTGGCGTCGTTTTGACACGGCCATCCGTCATCTGCCCCGCAGATTGATAACGCCTGGGTTCAAGGCAAACACGACGAGGGAAAGAAGGAGGAGGGAGGAAAAAAGCCCCATGGTTTTTATGGGCTGTAAAGCGAGCTAGAAAAGCCTTCCCGTGCCTTTGATCCGTTGTGTTGTGGCAGAGATGGTGAATGTGCAGCCCATTCACTCCAAAAAGTTACGAGATGCTGCGGGAGACAGGCTCGGGGAGGGAGCACCCTCCTGCCCGTGTCTGCAGCATCCTTCCGGGCAGGGGCAAGGGCAGGGTGCCCTGCCCAGGTCCCTTCCAGCCCGGCTTCCCTGCGAGCCGGGGGCGCTGCCACTCCCAGGACGGCTCCGGGGCTCCTCTTTGTTTTCTTCCTATCAGTACCGCGCGCGGCTCCTGCTTCTTCAGGACCCCCCCATTCATATTTTCACTACCTCCCCCCCTCCCACGTTTGTTTGTTGCCGCATGGGGTAAGCTACACGGGATGTTCTCCGTCTTCACAAACGAGGACCTTGCTCTCGGGGCTTCCCTCCTTGGACATTCGTTTCACACGCGGGAGCCGTGATGAAGTAGGGAAATGCTCCCGGCTAATGGGCTTAAGTGCATTGTCGATAGCTGCACCGGCTCCGGGCGCTGGCGGAAAGGTTCCGCTTCCCCGGGCGCTGCCCTGCGCCCGCTGCTGCTGCCAGGCTCCTTCCCGCGGGCACGGACCCCCGGGCGGGGGAGGGGGCTGCATTGCAAGGGGACGGGGGGGCGCTTTGGAGACAGGAGCGCGGGCATTTGGAGACTGTCTGGACAGAGGCTGGGACCCGTTCGAGAAGGGGGAAAAGAAGAAAAAGAAGACGACAATGCTGATGATATTATTAATAATACTAGATGATGATAACGGCAGTAACCGTAGTAATAATCACACTCGTATCATTATTATTACTAATAACGATGATGATGACAGCAAGAAGCACCATACATTTAAAAGCAGTTGCCTTCCCTCCCGCCCAGGAGCCTCGAGGCGCGGGAGCAGCGAGGAGCGCCCGGTTCTCCTGCTCGGGGCGCGGGCCCGATCCTGCCGCGGTGCAAAGTGCAGGCGGGGCGGGGGCGGGATTTGCGCCTTCCCCCCACGCCGGGAAACCTAGCCCTGCTCGCCCTCTCCCTCCCGTGAGGTGTCAGCAAAGCAGGGGCCCAGACAGCCTCCTCAGTTGCTCATCATCATCATTTGTTATTGTTCTTTTTGTTGTTGTTGCGATGATCTATACTCGCAGGATTACTATTCTTATTGCTATGATTGTTACTAATCACCCTCATCTTGTCGGTCTAATTGGCCGAGCAGAGCGGGCCCAGCCCAGCAGACCGCTGCCTTTGGCCAAGGATGACCTCTGGCGTTGTGGCAGAGCCGTCTCTCTTTCTCTCTCGTTTTTGTTCCCCGCCCCGAGTCTGCCTCCAGGGGTTTATCGGGTATTATTTCTTTGCTGTTTGGGAGAGGTGTTTTTTTTTTTTTGGGTCTTCTTGGATGCGACTTCTGTGCTTAAGGAGGCAGAAACGAGAGAAGAGAGTTTTAATCCCCTCCCCTCCTCTCTCTCTCTCTCTCTCTCTCCCCCCGGGTTTTCATTATTGAGAGGACAGGCACCGAAACAAATCCCATTGACCGCTTCGAAAGCGATCAAACCTTTATAAAAATCCATCGCCAAGGCATCGATCCGCGAATATTTGCTAAGAATTTGTTGCCGACCGAGGGGGCGCGCGCCCCGCGCGGGAGGGGCCCGCCGCGCTGTTTTTCTTCATTGATTAATGACCTCTAAAATAAAACGAGCGGGAAGAGGAGCCGGGATCGATCAATTAACTACCCAAATTCATCATTTTCCCGGCGATGGGTTTGGGAATGGGGGGGGGGCGGGGTTGATAGCTGTAAATCTCTCTCTCTAGCCGTGGATTTGGGCGGCCGGGGCGGGGAGCTGGCCCCGTGGCGAGGCAGGGCCGGGGCGGGCCGGGCCCCCCGCGCTGATTTCGTTTGCGGCACCTCCAAAGTTTGCGTCTCTTCTTCATTAATCCCCCCGGCCCGGGGAAGACGAACGGTCGGCTGCCTCTGACAGGAGTCCGATAAAGGATTCAGCCGCCTTCCTTCTTGCCCTAGGCGGCTCCTCATCCCACTTCTAAGGTCATGAGCGGCTGAGTTCATAATTCATTCATACAGACATTTATTCAGATGGGAGTCGCTCAGATCGCGCCCCCAATCCCTCGCACTTCAACCCAGGATCCAGCCTGGAGGGCAGAGAGGGGGACCTGAAGCCAGCAGTGAGCCTCTGTGTAGACAGCAAACACTGCCAGGCCCTGCCCAGCACTGCTCCTTTCACCTCCCCTTGCCCATCCATCCCTGTGACACTGGGGCAGGCTCCTCTTGGGCCCAATGCCTCCTTGCTGTCCCCCACCCCTAACAAAATCCTAGCCCAGACAGCCACCAAGCAGAGGGAGTGGGACCAAAGCAGATCAGCAGGGCAGTGTCTAGCTGCAGCTGCCCCCTGTCCCTCCCCCTCCCATCCCCCTCCCCACCAGGCTGTAGGTAGGGCTCTGGGTTTCCCTGCCCATCCTCAGTGTCCCACCGGACAATGTACAAACAGCAGCACCTTGGCTGAAGAAACTGAAGATCCTGGCAAGAGGCAGGTCCAAAGGGAAGGAAAGAGCCCCACCCTGGTACTGGAGAAGGCAAGAAGCTGCTGGGCTCTTGCTGCACCTGTCACTAATTTAGGGTGGTATGGCTGGCAGGTCTATTTGATTTAGTAAGGAGAGTGGGGGAAGGGGGTACAGTAACACCTGTAGCACAGTATCGGGTCTCTTTGCACTACACAGTGGACCAGCTCCCGACTGCAGGAGCAAGACCAGGGGCAATGCTAAAACCCAGAAGTCTTCCCCAACTATGTGTGTGTGCAGCAGCAAGAAGCAGTGGAAGCTGGGACAGAGAGCCTGCAGAGGTCCTGAGGGAATACTGGAGGGGATCTGTGTGGGCCAAGGTTCCTGCTAAGTTAACCTGACAGTGGAGACTTCCCACCTGGCAAGTCCCAGCCCCGGCCTTCTTCCCTGCTGACCAAAGGCCAAAGCTTCTTGCAAGAGAACAAAGGAGTTCTGACAGTTTGGCATCAGGGATCCCAAGAAAGCCCCTCATTCCTGCATACTGAGCTGGAGCAGGCCAGGATCTCTAGACAGGGAGCCTACAGAATTTGCCACTTCCAAATTCATCCCACCACACCAACTGTCCAACTCAAGTATTTGTAACTCAGCTCTTTGCCACTCAGTGCCCTCTTTCACCTTTCCTTCTCCTCTTCTTCAGGAGCCAGCAGGCAAAAAAGGGCTCAAACCTCTTGGCTGACAAAGGGAGAGGCAGGGCAGGAGCCCCCACTCTCACAAGACTCACAACCCCTGTCCAACCCCACGCTGACTCTAGGCCCACAAGGGAATTCTGCCCTAGGAAGGCCACTTCTGAGGGGAGTTTAGTTCTGTCTTCAGAGCCAAGGCAGGTCAACTGTAAGCCCTTGGTCTTGGTGGCCCTGTTCACACAGAACTGAGCTGAGGCTATTAAACAATTTCACAACTGGCCACCAGGCAGATGCCAGCCAAATGATGAGTTCCCAACACTACTGAACTGCTGGGGATGTGACCCATTGACCTCAGAGGTGAAAGGCTCTAGAGTCTATTACCACTGTAAAATTCCCTGAGCTGTATAAGTCCCAGTAATAAAGAGACTGAAAAATTTATGTCCACCACTAAAACAAAACCTATTCTGAGCAATGGAAATGATAGGCAGAATGTTTAAACCATTAGAAAATAAAGTGTTCGGCTCTGAAGACAAAGTAAAAGAAACCCCATTACAAATGCAACTAAACCCTTAAACAAGGCAAAATAAGATAATTTCTTTTGCGGAGCAGAGATTGGGGATCGAAGTCCTCTTAGGTGTGAGATGGTGCTTTGAAACTATTTGTTGGGCTTGAACAAGAGACCCTTCAGGGCCCTTCTATTCTATGACCCTCTCCCCAGCTTATAGTTCCTCCTTAGGACTTCTTACCCTTTGAAACAGAAGGAAGGAGTGTAATTCTGGGGGCAAAGGCATATCCTAATATTGTTCTATAATTTCCACTGAAACATATTAAGCAGTAAAAACAAACAAACAAAGGACCCCAGATAGTATAACCTGAGCATCTATTGACCTAACCACTAGTATCAGAGTACCAGTGCTTTGTTTCCTTTGCTTTTTACTTGTAGCACACTGAAGGGTATTTTTACTTTTATTTTCACTATGTGTTTTGTGACTGTGGGGTGTGAGAGATTGGAGTGGATGATTTTTAGGACTGTTCGGACACTGGTTGCCACCAAGTGCAGACTTTGCAAGAATCTCCTGCCCACCCTATGTTCCTAAATTATCAAGAGGGATTATATTATTGAAAAACGTATTCACCAGTTTACAACAATTATGTGTGTACATTCAACTCTTAATAAATAGCAATAACAACCACAATAACAATAACAACCATATCTGTAATTCACTGGCCCAAATTCTAAAGAGTGATTAGTGAGCTGTAGCACATCAAGTTTGGGGTGCCTGCTTTTAGATTCCTTTAAACTTTGTCTTCAAAAAATGTTGAACATACATATTCTGAAAATCAGACCATTTTAAAGCATCCAAAAGTTCAGGTCCTAAATATGGAGGTATGCAAAATTGCAAGTTACTTTTCAAAAATTGAGCAACCCGGTGCAGATACTTTGAACAGTAAAAAAATAGGTTTCTGGTGCACTAGATAAATACACTGTGACAAGCTGAAGCTCTATGAACATAATTATTTGCATCTAGCTCTAAATGACAAGATCTGGGCAAACCTCAAGATGAGTAAAGTTTTAATGCTTGTCATTGCCAGGAGACTAATGTAAATCTTCCATTATGTCTGGTCTTGAACAGAAAGAAATAGAGTTCTTTTCCTGTTTTGGCTTAATTGCATACCCCTGGGTATTGTGTCCTCTAGCGGCTCCTCCTGTCCCTGCTGTGCTACTGTGGGCATGGGGGAAGTTGCAGAGGGGTGGCTCCTGCCCTCCTGTGTGGGGCTCCATCTCCAGGCTGCCTTCTATCCATTCTGCCTGTTCAGCACAACGAGCTGCCACTTGTGAGCGGGTTGAGTGGATGGAGGGTGGCCAGAGCAGTTCAGCAGGGGCAGAAGGAGGAGGAGGAACAGCAGCACCTTGGGAGCTAAGCAGTACCCAGGCAGCTGCAGCCACATGGAAGCAGCCCTGCTGGGAAGCTGTACATGCAGGACCTGCAGGTGCCATGGGATTGTGGCGTGGGGCTACCCTGGGTGGGAGCAGGCAAGGCTTGGCCACATACAGAACATCATAGGGACAGCTGCAAGCTGGATGGGGAGGAACGGAGAGGAGCAGAGCATACTTACACCATAGTGCCCAGGGCAAGCTCTGCTAAACATGCATCCTTCCCCCCACTCCTGGCCAGCTCCTGGGACCTAGCGCAAGGGCAGCCTCCTCACACCCTCCTCTCATACATTATACAAGAGTAAGACCTTATTTTGAGCTATTATGTAATCACTTCTATACACACTACTTAAAAAAAACATAACTCAGGACAAACATTTTTTTTAAATAAAATTCAAATAGGTTATAGCAGATGCTTGATTTTTAGTATACAATTTGGGTTTTTTATTTGTTAAGATGATATCTTCTAAAATGTTTTACATGTGCAGCCCTCACAGCTCACCAAAACTCATTAAGTGGCTTTCCCACCAAAATAAACTGCCCACTCCTATTCTGACACATTCTGACTAGTGCCCCATTAGCGACTAGTGTGGTCGCTCTCGTAAAGTGACAGGGACTAGTGGCCTCCTGTTACAGAAGCACTAGTTTGGGAACTGCTACACCAGAGCATTAGGCTGCTGTTGCAATACAAATAGTTCACTGAAAAGATACCATTCCCATAACAGGAGTGCAAACTTCTCTGCACAGCTCCCACAAACGTGCCTGAACCTCGTTCTGAAGGGGTCATCTCTAGAAGTGAGAGGCTAATTCAGTGTTCATGCCTACCTTTTGGCTCTCTGATGCAACTGAAGCTAACCAGCACAATTGTTGGCAAGGATAATTTTTTTTAAGCAGCATGAGCCCAATAGAGACCAGCAACATTTTTTTTTGCATACATCACTAAATGGCAATTAGGTATTAACAGCTTTCAGCCATTACTGGCATTGGAGGTTTCAAACTTTTACTCTTCTGTCCCATTAGTTTCATTCATGAGCTATGTAGTTCTCAATACAATTTTCCTGAAAAATGAAGAAAATTGCAGCAACTATAAGCAGCTTTGATTTTGCTGTGGGAAGTAACATAAAAATAGTTTATAAATATTAGTACTATACTGATTTTTATAATTCAGTAACTTTATTTTCTTTTTCACTTTCATATAACACATTTTAGTAAATTTTCAAAAGTTACTTTGTTCATATGTAACAGGCCTATCCTGCTCTAATTTAAATACTGACAATGTAGTTTAGCTTCCTGATTAAACAAAAATCAAGCATGCAGTGTGGGTCTAATTTTCATATGAAATTACCTCATATACGTGTGTAAAAAGGGTATTTGTATATTTGAACAGCCAATTCTGAACCTGTCCATCTGCATGTACAACTAGAGTGACCACCTTTTCAAAAGGGGAAGGCAGGACACATGCCTGCCACTCCCTCCGTTCCCCTCTGCCCCCGCCCCCCCACTGCTGCTGCCAGACTAAAGCCAAGTGGAGCAGAACAAGGCATGAATGTGGGCTACCCGCTGCAGGCTCAGGGCTCCCCACCCTGCTGCCTTTCCCTCGGGAGCCCTGCACTGGCTATGTGCCCCCTGTCTACCCAGCAGCTGCAGGGGCACAACTCCATGCTACTGCCACCCCAGTCAGGCAGGAAGGGAATGTGTCGCCATGGTGGTGTGGCCAGCGCAGGGCCCCCAGGGGCAGGGCAGCAGGTTGGGGAGCCCAGCAGCTGCAGCAAGCAGTCTGCATCTGTCCCTACCCCATGCACAAATTTGGGAGGCGCATGTCCCTCCATTCTCCTTGCCCTCTGGACAAGCCATCCATGGATTGCAGTCCTTATGCATACATAACTCCCACTGATACACACAGCACCTTTTATACTTTGTAGGGTTCTTTGTCTTCACAGTATCCAACAACAATTTTGTTCTCAGACTGCTGTTGTAACAGAAAGATGATTCATGGAAAAGCACACCTCAGAAGACAAAAAATAGAATGACACAGGTCTCAACAGAGCCAGGACAGCATCTTAGTGAGCACATCAGGGTGGATAAAAATCAATGATTAAAAACAAAAAGGATTTTTAAAAATTTAAATCAGATTTTTTTATTTAATTGTATTTTTTATTTTTTTAAGATGCTTTTAAAAAATAAACATATACAGATAGTTTTAATTTAAGATATATTAAAACTCAAAGATATTATCATGGAATAGGGATTATTAACGTCTAATTATATATTATTTGAGACAACATATTCAATTATAACCTTTTTAGAAAAGTTTTATAAATAGGTTGCAACAGGCCATGGACTATTTTAGGGGCCCGATGTTATGGGGTTCCCAGAGGCTCTTCTATAGATCAGTAAAGATTAAAGAAAACCACTCTACCCAATAGGGCTCAGTGCTCAGTCTAGAAGACCCTATTAAGCATCTCTGTGATGCTTAGTTCCAGTTCTCAAACTATGGATTTGAGTTTCCAGAAATCATAGGCAGACAAGGATCTTTGGGTAGATGAGATATCTTTTATGAGACCAACGAAATAATTGGAAAAATTGTTCTTTGCAAGCTTTCAGGCACAAACACCCTTCTTCAGGCATAGGGCAGTTTGTTGTTTCCACAGATAACATCCTTATTAACAGCAGTATACAGACATGAGGAATAACAGACCTGATTACCCACACATCAGCCCTACTGTGTCTCTGCAAGTTTGTGTACACACAGTCAAGCCCTTACCTTTCTCTAAAAATAGAAAGTTTCAAGAAGTTAAATGAATAAACAATATCAAACAAGAATGATTTTTTTTTAGAAAACAATGATTAAATAGAGGCTTTCTGACGAGTGATTTAAATAGTAATTTAATTTGATTTGATTTAAATCAAATCCACCCTGGAGCAAATTAGAGACTGAATATTACAAAAGAATGTTTGCTACTTCACAGTAGTAGTTTTCATCTGATTTGTGGTTAGGCACTTTACACACTGTGGGACATGCCTGAAATTTTGTCAGGGAGAGAACTTAATTTCAGTCATTTTAAAAAAACAGACAAACATATTCAGTACAGGTCTTTACAGCCAAATATTTATAAAAAAAAAATCAGAACCCACTACTTAAAGGGACAAGAGCAAACCTATTGTAAGTGGGTACACATCTGTGATTGCCTGTTACATCTCTAACCATGGCTACAAACATAAATTAGATACAGTAAGGCCAGGTAAGGCCCCTGACAGATGTTAAAGTAAGGCGTGATGGGATCTGATGTGGGATCTCAAAAATGAGGCTTCTTGTCACACACGGATGACAGAAGGTGCAACTGTGGAATCCCACATCAGATCCCATCATACCATAATGCTGGTACAATCCTGGTGCAACTCCCCCTGCCCTGGCAAAAAGCAAGCTTGGCTCACTACATTCCCTTTGCTGAGAACCCCAGTCAGCTGGTTGGAGCTCCCAGCCATAGAAGCATGCTACATACTACCCATGGGAGTGCAGTTTCCTCCCTCCCATGCCCAGGTTGGGACTCCCAATCAGCTGAGTGGCTCTCCCAGCATGCTCCAAAGGCTGGGCACTGGCCACACATTCATTTAAAGGTGAAATAGGAACCAGTCAAAAAGTTATTATTACACATCTTTTGTGTAATAACTTTGTTATTTATTCCTCATTTTATCACACCATTAATTGAATGAACATGTGGCCAGGTCATTACTTAAGTGTAATGTGTGTCAGGTGACTGAGATACATAGTTACAATCAGAAAATCAAGTGAAGAGATATGTTATTATTATTGCTTGTGTTGTTCATTTTCTCACTATGCTCTGAGTCCAAAATTCCAATGAAAGTAAAATTCTCAGTGGCTTTAATGGGATTTTTATTAGGATGAGGACTTCAGGACAGGGTCAGAATGTAACAGATTGCTCATTTCCATAAAAGGTTCACAGATGCGGGAGAAGGGAACTGTATTACCAAGTCAGGTCTAAAGAAACAGTTGTGCAGAGCAGGGATATCAGGAACGAATCAACCAGCAACTCAACAAAGAAATATTATTTCAGTCAGCAACCTTGTTCCTTGGAGCTTTATTCCTGACAACTTCAGAATAAATCGTTTACAGCAACAAAACCCAGTTCAAAATGGTTGGCATAACCTGTAGACAAACAGAACAATGAAGTATACACAAGAATCCTGCCCATAAGAGCAGGTTCTGGTGTTTCACTTTCTCCTCTTCTGATTACCAAGAAGCAGTTTTTCAAGTTTCTAGTTTCTCTTCTGACACACAGAATCAGTCTTATTACTTCACCCTGTTCTTTTTTTCTTTTGTTTGTTTGAAACTTGCATGGTGAGCTAACTCCCTTGTTCGGAAAAAAACAACTAGGTTCTTTGTATTCTGTCCATCTACCTGCATAGACATAAAAAAGACTGAACAATAAACCAGAGCTCTCAAGTGTATCAGATTTGAGGGCCACTCAGTGTTTGGGATGAAATCAGCTATCTGTTCAACTGCACTGTCAAGGCAGGTGATGGTGTACAGGTGAGTAGAAGAGGGAGTAGTGGGTGCAGAAAAGAGACACCAGTTCCAGCACCAGGGAATCAGAGGCTTATGTGTTTAGCTTTCATTATGTATTTAGCTCTCAGAATATAACCTAAAAACCCAAACATATTTTCTCTATTTTAAAAATAAACGAACTGTGGTTTGAACACATGGTCACTTCAGACAGAGCTGGGACTAGAAACCAAAGGACAAGCTACCCCTAGAGATATCCACATGCTCTGTGGTTTGCCCTGCAAGCTTGAGTTATGCAAGTTGTCCTTCCTTTTCCACATTTTTTGTAACTGTGAAGTAAGCCTTTCTCACCTGTATTCAAACTGAGCTTCCAGAAACTTATGTGTAGTGCTGTGATCCATATACTACAGGTGCTCCTCTAGAAAACTGTTCTGTGGTGCACTGTAGGATAGCTTGTCTTTCTTCAGTTGCATCAGGGCATTAAGTTATTGTTGCCCACCATCATACAGCTTCTATGCAGTAGAGGGGAGAGATGCTCAGAAGAGCAAGGAGGAATTGGGAGATTTCTGCCTGTACTTGAGCCCTGCAGCTCATTGCTATGCTATAACCACACTATAAATTGATTATGTACAGAAACAAGCAGCAACTGAGGCAGCTATATACCTGGAACCTGAACACAGCTTGGGAGCTGAGGCCAGCTCTGCCATTGGACACAAGTCTATATGAATGAATAGGTTATGTGCAAACATAAGCCTAAGCTCACAATATGAACATACCTCCAAGCCTTGAATTTAACAGATATAACACATACTCAGTAAGCCATACTGCCTTCCAAATAAACAAATCAAATCCATTATAGTTACTCTTTGCCTGTGATTATTCAACTAATTATGTGTCCACCTAATGGTAATTTTGTCTAGCTGACTTTTGAGAATGGCATAAGGGATGGTGTCAAAAGTCTTCCTAAATTTCAGTTACATTATGAACATCACTTATCCTTTATCCAGAAAAAAAAATATCCTGCCAAAGACAGAAATCAACTTGTTTGACATGACTTGTTCCTAACACATCCACATTGTCTGCTAGTGATCACCTCCCTTCATCCTCCAGATATTTTCAAACAGAATGTTTTATAAATTGTTCTAGTAACCTCTCAGGTACTGACGTCAGGCTGACCAGTCTATAATTTCCGTGGCCCTCCATTTGTCCCTTTTTATAGACAAACACTGTGTTAGTCTCTGTCCGGTCCTTGGAGACTTCCTTTCATCTAAGAGTTTGCAAATATTATTGCCAGTGGCTGCAAGATCACTTCAGCCAGTTCCTTCAGCATGCTTGGGTGAATTCTGTCAGGCCCTGATGACTTAAATTCATCAAAAGTTCTCTGATGCATTTTTTACCTATTATTAGCTGCTTCCTTTCTCCTTTTTTCTTTATATTCATTTTGCTTGTCTCCTGGTCACAGTTTGCATTTTTTCTTGAAGACTGAAGCAAAATAGGCATTGAGTAGTTCCACCTTCTTTGCATATTCCACTAACAGCTTGCCTTCTTTGCTGAGCAGTGGACCCGGGCCTTTCTTTTTCATCTAACACATATGTAGAACCTCTTTTTGTTTGCTTTATCACATGCCAGCTGTAATTTGTTTGTCACCTTTGCTGTCCTTACTTTGTCCCTACAATTCATGCTCTTCTGTTGCATACTTCCTTAGTGTCATGCTTTATATTGTATGGCATGTTTCTTTAGATTTTAGATTATTACATTAGTTTCTTGAAAGTTTTCTTTTGTTTACTTTCTTCTACACTGGAACAGCTTGATGATAAGCCTCCAATATAAGTCAGCCCCCTTGGACTTTTTTTGCTTTGGCCTGTGCCTGAGACTTAACTTACTATTTCCCTGAGTGTTGAAATTTGCCTTTTTGAGGATCCATTTAATTGTTTTGCAGCTTTTATGCCTTTGTTTGAATCCATGTGAGCTCTAGAAAAATGGAGTTGGAGGAGGCCTCAAGGATAATCTAGTCCAACCACCTGAACAAATGCAGGAAGCATTACTCCTAAGCTATGCCAGACAAATGCCTATTCAGCCTCTTCAACGAAGGAGATTCTACAACGTCCTTGGGTGGCACATTCCATTGCTATGATGTTGTTATAGTTAGGTAGCCTTTTTCTGAGATTGAATCAAATCTGCTTTGTTGCAGTTTAAATATCGGATTGTGTTTTTCCTCCACGGCAATGGAAATCAGTTATTCTGTTTATGGAAGACTTTCAAATATTTGAGAACTATCATGCCTCTCTTTAATCTCCTTTTCTCCAAACTGAACATACCAAATTCGTTCAACCTGTCCTTGAAAGGTTTGAATTCCAACCGGATGATTTTTTTATTCGCCTTTGCATCTTTTCTACTTCTTTATATCCTTCTTAAAATATGGCTCCCAGAACTGCACACAATATTCTAGCTGAGTAGAAACTGGTGCCAAGTAGAGTGGAATTCTATCATATCTCTTCCCCCCAGGTTTCTGACTATTTTCACATTTACAACTAGTTTGTTCCTACTGGTCAGAGGTATGATATCTTAGTTGTTTCTGCAACTTTCTAAAATAGAAGATTGACCTCTGGATCCCTTTACATACATAATTATAACAATTACCAATACGATCCCTTCGTAAGTAGGAGATGTTTATGATTGGAATTTGAAGATCCAGGGATCAAGTCCTAATGACAATGACCCTGGGTGGATCTAGGATTTTAAAAAATGGGGTGCAGTTAGTGTGGCACATCATCACATATAACACAACATATACTTCTCCGGTTAAAAAGAAACTAGAAGCTTTACTAATATGCTAGGTCAGGGGTTGTCAACTAGGGGTACACTTACCCACAGGGGTACTTGGGAGGGCTTGGCATGGGGAAGCAAGGATGGAGTGGCAGCACCCACCATCCTGCACCTGCATCTCCCAGGAGCAGGGCCGGTGGGGAGGGGGGGAAGGCCAGCAGTGCCCTTCTGCAGGCTGTGCAGGTGCCGCCTGGCTGGCCAGACCCAGTGGAGAGGGGAAGCTCACATGTGGTGGCTGCTTCCTACCACCCTGCGCTGCCACCACTCTGCGTCTGGCTGTGTACCACCTCCCCGCCCCTCCCCCCACTCTGCTTCCAGCCACCGGGGGTACACTCACTAAAAAAGGTTGAAAACCCCTGTGCTGGGTGATAGCACTATATTATTTAGTTTAAGAAAAAACCAAAAACAAATATAACTATCTGAATGTGCATTCATTTGCTAGATTACATATGCAGTTTTAAAAACAGAACAAATGAGGCAAAAATATAGCGTCGTTAGTCCTGTAGTCATTATAGTTAAATGCGGGTGTGTCTACATGTGCTTTCATACCATCTTAAATTTACTGCAGAGTGCAGTAAGTGGGAATAGGCCAGCATCTACACATGCAAATGACCTGGGAGTAAACATAGTCCCAGGTCAGAGCAGCCTCCCATGTGCCCCTGTGGCCATAAGAGGGAGTTCCAGCTTCCAGCTACATGACTACCAACACTTGGGATTAACTTTAGTCCCAAACTGAAGCCAGAGCCAGCTGCCAGCCTTTGGACTATCTTTAGTCCCAGGTTGAAGCCAGGAGAGGTGGCCAGCCAGAAGCTCTCGGGCTATGCTCAGGATGGCTCCCTAGTCACTAGGCAGACCCAGCAGGGAGGTCCCCTGGGTTACTGTGTAGTAACTAATCAGGCATAAATTTGATACCTGCATGGCGCAGGTATCAAATTTATGCTCAAATCAGCATAAATCACCATATTTACTGTGCAGTATGGGCAGTACACACCCTGTATGTCTCTCATTCATGGAGCCATCCCTGAGGTACGGCAAATCGGAGCAACCACCCCAGGCACCGTGCTTTGTGGGGGGGCGCTGTGGAGCTGGGCAGAGTGGCTGTGGCCCCTCCCACAGGGCCCACCTGGAGCTGGCAGCTCAGCCCCATGACACCGAACAAGCACAGAGACCCCCTGCCTGCCCCTTTGTGGGGGTACCATGGTCCTGCGCACTGTTAAGGGGGCCCAACACAGGCTGATTTGCGCTAGCCCTGCACCCCACTAGGGTTGGCTCTGTTCATTCAGATTCCTAAAACAAAATCTAGATTTCTGAGCATCTTTACAGTACCTTCATTATTTCATTTTTGGCCATTTCTACACCTGAGTTAATATAACCACACCTGAGTTAAGGTTTTTTTAGCTAGAGCTAAAAACAGTCTGCAGGGTTGTGAAATGGAAGATGGACATTATCAGGAATAGCTAACAGACAGCAGAATTGCAGAAAAGATCATTTGAATAGTGAAACAACAAGATCACTAGAGAGGACAGAGTTTTGTTAACATGTGCAGAGTAGAGAGAGATTAGCAACAATCAGGGAGATGATAATGAGCCATGAAGTCAATTGACCTTCTCAGTATTGTCTGAATAGAAATGCTGCTGCCCCTGTCAGGCTGTTGGCTTTAAACTTTGGGTGGAGTAGGAATCAAAGAAGGGGTGCAAGTGCATACCCCTGGATCAATCCCTGACAATGACCTGCATGGGAGTTCTTGGTAGTTGCATTATATGTAATTTTTATGATTTTGTTTTTAACAGCTAAGTAATTTACAACATGGAGAACCCAAGCGTTACAGTAAAAACAAAAAAACCAAAACAAAACTATTCTAACTATACATTTGTGAGATAAAATGCACCAAACTACAGGTGAGTCACATTTTGAAGACCTGTCATACAGTTTGGTAATTTGTGTTGCGCATTGTCAGGTTTGAACACATTTGTTTCAGGAAAAGAAATCCTCTGGAAAATGATGGCATTTGACTGCTGTTTTAAAGATATAGTTCTTGCTACTATGTTTCAATGTAATTAACTGAGAAATATATTCCTTCTTCTATTTGCTTGTAAGGACTGTCAATTCCTTTGAAGTCTTTACTATTTTGCTTTTTAAAAAACATAGCATTATTGGGCTATTCCAAATACTTGCTGAATATATCACAAATATAAAAAGTGTGTTAATTATTTCGGGACTGATTCTATTCCATTTATTAGTAGACTTGGGTGCCTAAGTGCAATTCTATTCCACTCTGCTACAGTCCCTGAAAAATCAGTCCAAGGTCCTTTGGTCTAGTAAACTTTGTAACCTTTGAGAAACAATTAGTATACCTCAAAAGTGCCCCTGTATATATGATAAAATAGGTGCTCCATGTCCCAAAGCAACATGCTTATTCGAATTCTTGGGAAACATATATAAAAAAACACAAGCATTGAAAGGGCTAACTCTGGTTCATGCAATTCTTAAATAACATGCGCAACTGCATCACATAAACTTAAGATCACAGTCAAATTTGTTGGCAAATGACATTTGAAAGGGAAACTAGTTTTAACAAAATAATCTGAACCTACCAAAACTGTGACATTCTTCAGTTAACTGGAGTTCAGACTGATTTCAATAAGATATTAAATCAATTTTTAAATTACTTTTCTTTGTCTTCCCATGCAGCTGTCCTTCTCTGTCTCTGTAGGGCAGATCTCCATGACATCTGGATCCTAGTCACCTACCCAGTTAACCTTCCCCTTCTCAGAGTAACCTTAACATCTACCTTTCAAATTTCCCCTTTCAACCATTACCACTGTTGTCTCAATCATCTTCTGTGAGATCTTTCACTCCGCAGAACTTCCTATGGATTTCTTTGATTTGGAGAACAGCAGGACCAGGCACCAATGCAGGCATTTACAAAAGCCAAAGTGTTGAATTGCTAAGCCAGAAAATTCCATTTAGAGACGAGGCTCAAGTATGATACAACACAATGTACCTATACTTGACTTAGCACCTTCCAGACACATTTAATTTTAAAAAATGAAAAAAATTAGATACTTTAATTTTTCAACAATGGATGGAGAGAGTATATGTGAGGCATAGACAAGGGGGAAAAAACATTTATTTATTCATTTATTTTGTAAGTTAAACAAAAGGTTCCCGGCAATAAAAAGTAGAAGCAGCAAGTTAAGGGAGAATGGCCCAACTTATATATTGGGAAGTTCTCTTTAAATGCTATCATTTTCTTTATAAAACAAAATTAATAAGCACAATATTCTGGAATAGCAGGCCAAATTCTGCTCCCATGAGCACACATACAATGCCATTGATGCCAGTGAGGCTGCAAGTACATAGTTAAAAAAAAAATGTATCCAATATTATACACATGGGTGCTGAGTATGTGGGGGCCCATGGGGGCCCAAGGCCCCCTTTGAGAAGAGGGCTGTCACCTGAAATGCATAAAACTTTCCACACATCCATCATCTTAGGCCCCCCTCAGCAAAAATAAAAGTCGTTGTCTGTGACTGTACATACCATTCAGAATACAAAGCCCTTCACTTTTTAATGAAGCATTTGTTCTCCCTTTTATCATTACTGGACATGTCTACATGAGAGATTTACTACAGAGCTGACTAATTAGCTCCTCAGTAAAGTCTCAGCATCTATACATGCGGCCCTATTAGGCCGCAGTAAATTAATAAACACCACGCTTCACACTAGAGCACCCTTGCACCCCAGCCAACCCCTCTGCAGCACATTGAGTTGAGTTGGAGCAGCCCTGAGATGGCAGGCTGACCCCCGGGACCCCCTGTAAGCCAGGGCTGCTCTGACCCAGCTCAACATGCCGTGGTCCTGGGCGCCCATTCAAATGCAGCGCTTGAGAGCAATAAACTTCAGTGCAACATATGCCAGAGTTTATTGCTGAGCATTAATTGCACATGTAGATACACCCACTGGGAAGTGAATTCAAGGAAGCATGTGAACAAAACCATGAAGTGAGCTTTACTAGATAAAGACCGTGGACTAACTACAGTCAAGCTCACTTTATTTTACCTCACTTAATGGAAAAATTCCATTATACTGAAAATGTTTCTGAATGGGTTTTCACTTAATCAGTACAGTTGTGTCTGTTTAATATCAAAGGTTTTTAAAGTACAATTGTACTCCAAAATGTGACTATTTAAAAAGAGACTTCCAACAGATCTGCTCCCTGGGTGCAGCCAGTTAAATTTGGTTCCCTCCTGTTGCGTTTTGCAAGTATTATATGTACCTGTCACTTTTAAATCCTCTTTGTTCTGCCGACTCAACACAGCTGTGGGAGCAGGAGACTTGTTCTTTTCCTTCTGAGCACAGTAAGTAGATTGTTGAACTAAGGGTAACATGCGGGCTTTCTATTGTTTGTGTTAAGGTGTGAGCCAAAGAATCATAACGCATATAATGGTCTGGTTGTGAGTTGGGTTTGTGGGAATGGCAGTGCTGAAAACCATCACCTTATTTTCAAAAAGAATAATTTTGATACATGAGCACTGAGAGCCAATACAAAATGCAACAAAACCTGGATCCCCCATATGCTACATTTACAGTCATTTAGAAGGCATATTTATTCCTACTCACTAATAGGTTCAAGATCTCTCCTCAAATAGCACTTGACTCTAATTACAGCACTCATATCTTTTAATAATATTAATTTTATTTCATGTATTCAGTCCAATTGCATGGTTTACATGTACAATAATATGTAAAATACGGCTATCTAAAAACGAGAACACAAGCAGGATGGAACTATGAATTCATTTTAACTTCAAGAGATTGGAAGGAAATGTCTCCTTTTTGATGATTTCATTTTCAACTTGATGAAAGTCAGATCGCTTATTGGAATATTCCAGATAATTTCAAAATTTTCTGGCAAAGCGATGTTGACACTAAGAGGGCTTGACTATGTAAGATATTTAAAATAATCTAATCTACAAAGAGGAATGAATCAGTATTTTGGCAGCACTTTAAAAAAAGCACAGCTCTAACTAATTCCAAAAGTACCCAAAAAAGAGATCTGGAAATATTACCTATTGGAAGAGTACAACATAATAAATGTTTTAAAAAATGGTATTTGGTTAACAGGGTAAGAGTACCTGGGTCAATCTAAAATCATCTGTGAAGAATGCAAATAAGGGAACTCACTATGACTTATTCTTGGAACCAATGACTAACAATTTAGCTTTACAGGTTTCACTGTTACATTATGAGAAGAGCTGAATGACAAAGCAAGCTAATACAAATAACCTGGGAAGATGAACTTGCATAGCATAGCATCTGCCAATATGTGCAGTTTAAGAGTACACATGTACAAAGAAAATGTTCTATGAAATAACTTTGAAGAACGTCAGATTTAGTTTGATACAAGTAGTCCTAAGAAAACAAATTATATTTTCATACTGAAAGATGAGAGCAAAACTATCGTGTGAGTAAGTCCAGGAGGCAGGGTGAGTAAAAGCAAATACTCTGAGACAGGGCTTGTCTACACAGCCTCCATGTCAGGAAACAGGCCTACCTCCTCACTGTCACCCAGCATGCAGCAGTCCCAGAAACAAGGCAACGGAGCAGCCTTGGAATAGTTCTAAATGGTTCCCAGTACTGCTTTGTGCTCGCCGTCTCAGGTCTGCATACTGATGTGTGCTCAGCATGCCAAGGCGGCTACTATGCCACTTGCCTGATATTTGGAGTGTCAGGCAGGTGTGACACAGGTATACTTTATAGGGACATTCCCAGGAAGAGCTTTGAGATGGTGTAGACTGTAAACAAACCCCGTAAGACAGGAACTTATCTTCTGTTCCAGGCTCTGCCTCTGAGTTAATATGAGGCTCTGGGCAAGTTTTCTGTGACTCAGCTTCCCTATCTATAACAAGAAGATATTGTTTCTTACCCATCCCTCTAAAGTGCTTTGATAGCTGTGGATAAAAATAATATATTTTATCAGGGCTAAAAATTAATTACTACTGTGATTTATTTTATTTGGATCATGGTGAATTAATCTATTTATTGTCCAGCATGACAGAATTATTAATCTTCAGACAATTGATATTACACACACTGCTATCCGTCCACAGTTTGTCCATTGTCTGCAAATACTGTGTGTGTATGTGTGTGTGAGGGAGGGAAGAAGGAGGGGAAAATATATGTATAATAGACCTCACTGAAAATAAACGTTAAATCAATCTGTGTTGCCAAGAGACTCAATATTATATTATAATCAAAATAATGCCACAGGAAGTAGAGAGGTCAAGCAGCAGCAGCAGCAAAAAATTCATCATCAGTCAGTGTCCAAAGATCAAAATAAACTCTTAAAGAGTGTTGTTTCACAGTACCGAGGACAAGATCCAGATGGAAAAGGAGCAGAGAGATTTTGTTTTAAAAATACTGCCTTCCTTTCAATGTATTGTTATCACTGCAAAGCAAACAAACAACCCCCCTCCCCCTCAAACCCAGAAAGCTAAATATGAGAGCAACACATTGGGTTTTTTACTAGTAACTGGACTGTTAATTGTTGGTTTATTTAATGGGCACATTAAGAGGTTCTCTACCGTCAAAGTGAGATTAACAATGTGAGAACCCAGAGGGATTAGAGAATCAAGAAAAACTGTAACTATTTAGACCAGAGATTTGGCAAAGCATACTAGCGCCATGAGGTGTTAGGGCATAAAATGCTGAAAATATCTGTGGCCTGAGAATTGTGACAGCTCAGTATTTGGAATTATAAAACTGTTAGTATTGGCAGCCTCATTAGAGGGCAGTTAACTCCCAATGATCTTAATTTTGTTCTCAAAGTGGAACATGAACACTTCACAAAAGTTCTACTGATGGAGGAAGAGCCAGATTAGACAGCTTCCCTGCAGTAAAAGTTACAGAAGAGTAGGGCAGTCTGCCCGTTCTGCAATTAAGTTAGAATAATAAGCGGATCTGGCTTGCTTCAAGGCATTAGTGTATACTTTTATATGGTCCAAACCTGAATGCACACATGAAGTCAAGACGCCCTTAAACAGGGCTGTAACCTTCACATTTTGAAAGGTTGGGATCCACCATAAGTAATATTAGCTGTAGATCACCTACCTATTGGTTATTTGAAGAAACCAAGGAATTTTATGACATTAACCATTAGAGTGTATTAATGTATTTGCACAGGTCGTATTAATGTAGTGGACCTTCAAGTTTAATTAACAATGCATACAAATGCTCTGAAGCTCTTACTTGGATTTGACTCAGAGTGAACAGTAGAAGGCTCAGCTATCAGCTAATACTAATGTTTAGCACTTACCTAACAATTTTTACTTGCAAAGCATTTCACAAACATTACCTAATGCCGAGGCAGCTCCCCACAAGATGAGGGACCTGAGGTAAACATGTACGCCTTGATACAGCAAGGAATTTGACACAGGCTTACATTTTATACATATGAATATTCCCACTGAATGTGCATACATTTGGATTTTGGGACCTGCATGATTTGTCCACAGACACAGAGGGAATCACTGAGAGACACAAGATTAGGCAGCTGGAATTCCTGACTCCCACACTGTATTGAAGAGGACATCTCTCTTTTACAGCCAAATGTAAATTGAGGTTAAACTGAGAGAACCGAAACAAGTATGAAAGTGGATAAGATTTAATTTCCTAATAACTAAAATCACAGTCAATGGAGCGGGATGTTGGGGCAGAAGGCAGCATAGAGGCAGAGGAAGGCATCTTAAGTTCTCTTTCAAGACTGCACTTGCTTGAAAGTGTGCCTCATGAACAGCTTCTAATCTAAATATGTCACCTACAGATATTTACAATTAGCTTCTAAAAGCGCTAGAAAACACAGTCCATGGAGAGGTTCTATGACTTAAATTTTTTCGATTCTAGGGTTTCAAATGAATTGCCAAAAAGACAGTAAGGATTTCTTAGGGTGATACCTTTTATTAGACAACTGCACAGCTGAGGTAGAGTTAGACAGTGTTATTCTAGCCAGATCCTTGCTCATTTTTCCTGTGGTGGAAGATACATGGGTCTGTATGGGAGACAACACTTGGTACTCTTTGGCTGTTTTGGCTTTTATGTTGCACCTGAACTGCATTAGCCATCGTACTACTCTCCAATGAATTTACAATACCCTTTCAGCAAAGATGAGGCACAAAGATGACAGCTTAACCTAAAAACATGAGTGAAAGGAAGTGGACCGGACTTCTTACCTGATTATGTGCTGGCAGTACCCACAGAATTAGAGCACTCAAGCTGCTTCTTTTATGAATGTCACTGTGGAAAGTCAATCTGGTCCAGAAATGAATCAATTTCCTTTGCCTGTGCCCTTAAATTTGATGAATAGAGTCTTTGGTTAAAGTTACTGAAAATCCTATTCATGACAGCTAGATCACTGTGTACAATGTTATTCTTGGATCTAATTCTGAAAATAGGACTTTTAAGATTTGGGGGTTTGATGGTGTATTGCAAAATCTTTCCCAAATTTCCTCCACATTCATACTGGCTTTGTTTTGTTTGTCTTATGCCTGTTTCCATGTTCATTACTAGCACAGACTTCAGTTTATGGCTGCTTGCTAAAGAAGAGAATAAAATGTTATTTGTCCCTATTTTATGAAACCCTCTAGGCAATTTACTTCACCCTCCAATGGCGTCAGAGTTTATTTTTGCATGATTAAAGACAAAGTAGATATGGCAGTACTCCTAGTGCCTCTTCTTCCAGATGAAGCATGTAGTGCAACAGGGCACACGGAAACATGCCATCATTGTGAACTGTAATCAGACAAGACCTCAAGCACCATTATCTTTAAAGACTGGAGCTTGTGGCACATTCCAATCCTAAATTCCACTATTAAAGTATTATAATGCCATCCATAAGCTGGGTGTCCACAATACTGCTAACTCAATAATAGTAATACACCAGATGAAGGTAATGCCACAGAAAGGGACTTCAGAGACAAAAGTAGAGATATACAGGAACACAGAGCTGATCCAATGAAATACGAGTGATTTAGTAAAGCCATATGCTTGAGCTAAATGGCCTGAACATTTTGATCAAAGCAATACCACCACCACTACTTAGCATTTGTATAGTGCTTTATCTTCCTGGCTCTGGGCTTTCCAACATGGAGGGGCTTTCCCCTGCATCCCACTCTGAAGGCACACTATATTAATCTAGGGGTGCAGAGCAGAATAAAAGGAACAGTATGCTCAGAAAACCAGTTAAGATCAGATGTGGCTCTACTGCAGACATGTTTCTGGGGTTTAAAAGGAGCTTAAAGCTTATTGAAACCTGCCTTACTTTTTCTGTTACAGATGGTCACAGGAGCAGCTGAGCTTATGTACATATATAGAGGATACAGGCTCTGAGTATGGATTGCTGGCTTGGTCTTAGCTTCATATGTCTGCTCTTAGAACACCCAGCTCAACTAGGAGAGCATGTGTCTTGGTTTCAGAGAGCCACTCTGGACACACTCCTCCTCAACAGTGTGTTCGGGAATGGACAGAACAACTTAATCAGGGAAGAAAAGTGAGCAGAGAAGAGCGAGCCTATGTTTTTTAACCATCTTCCTTCGCAGTCTATATCTACATCTATGGTAAAATGAAATGTTTTTAAAACCAAGGGCCTGACTCAAAGTTAATAGAAATTTTGCATTGACACCAGGGACCTTTCAACAAGGTCCTACTAGCGCAGCTTTATCTTTGGAGAGAGATAAAACCATGCAATCAAAATTAACATTTTGTTGCATCCTTTTCTTACTAAGTAGGTCTTTGCTCTTGGAATTATTACAAAAACAGCAGAGAGGCTACACTTAGGAACAAGAAAAGGCCAGGAAAAAACACCTGCTGCACTCCAAACAAATCTTTTTCTCAATTTAACGTTACTGTTCTGAATGAAGAGAAACAAATCTCTGCTTAAGAAGCTTAAGGTTGGTGAATCATGCTCCTAATCATTTGTAAAGCAGAAGTTGTGAGACTTTTCAATAGGTACATCTACAAGTGCGTCTTTTTAGTGGGCTTAGTGTAAAATCGCCATTTTTAAGGTGCATTAGGGGCATGTGTCTACATGTGTGTGCCTTTAATGCACCTTAAAAATGGCGATTTAAGGCTATGTGAGCCTAAATTTGATACCTACATGTGACAGGGGGCAAGCTCAGAGCCAAGTCTCAAGTCAGCCTGCCTGCCTGTCTATGGGGTAGTCCACCCAGTCTCGCCTGTCATGACTTTACTGTAACAATGAGCCAGTAGTAAATCCGGGAGGCTGCCCATTACATGCCCCGATGCCAGGGGGCGCTATCCACAAGTTCATAACATCCCTACACCATGGCCCATGCCTTGCAGATGGCATCATACATTTTTAATGGCTCCAGCCCCACACTGGGCCCCATAACACTCTAATCTGGACCCCAACTAGATCCCTTCTAATCAGGTGGCCTTCTCTACCCTCACTCTGGGCTGCAAAGCTCCATGTATTCTTCTCCCTCTCAGCAATGGCCCTCTCTCTTGGACCTTTGGCCACACAGGCCCTGGCCTCACCTCTAGGCCAGTCAGAACCCCAGGCCCCCTGGCTCTGGGCATCCCTTGTGGTGGGCACTCCAACCCTTTTGACCCTTCTGGTCCTGGCCCCAGTATTGACCAGTCAAGGGTGCCTTGAGCCAGGCTTCTGAGCAGCTAGTCCACTCTTTCTTATATGGGTCCACCTTCTTGGGCCCTACTACCCACCTGGTTGTGGGGGCTGGGGTTTTAAGGTGCCTCTCCTCGCCATTCACCGGGGTGGTAACTGGCCTGGCATTTCTTGGGGGCTATCCCACCATGAACAGCCCCACCAGGCCACCCCTCCCTGGCCTGATGGTACTGCTGATGGTACTGCTCTCTCGGCTATTAGTGGCCGACTGCTGGCTCTGCCTGGCTGACCTTTGTTTGAAAATGGCCACCTTAATCAGGCACCTGTCGGCTGCCTGCTCCACCCCTTAAAGTGGCAGGCACCAAAGGTGCACTGCCACACTACATAAAGCAGGGATCAAATTTAGGTTTGAATACCTAAGTCACATTAGCTCACATGTAGATGCACTAATGCGCATTAATACAGTATATGTCAATGGACACACACTGCTTTATTGTGCGTTAGTGCATCTGCACATGCGTTAATGTGACTTAGCTATTCACGCCTAAATTTAATGTGCCATAATGCGCATTAGTGCATCCACATGTAGACATGCACCTAAATCATCTTAATGAACCTTAAGCAAAAGCCCATTAAATTTAGGTGCATGTAAATATATGTATAGACACGCCCAATTGGATTACAAATTTTAATGTACAATGTACAAACTTCTAATGCACAATGTACAAACTTTAGCTTTTCCCTCACCTGTAAATATGATCTTTTTTTTCTCAGTCTCTCCCCCTGCCTCAAGCTATTGCATATTATCTAATCTACCTACTCTTAACTCATAGGCCAATACAGTTAAACATATTTTTGTGCATGGAGATGAAATATAGAAAAATATCATTACACAACACATAACAAATGAATTAACTGAAAATAAGGTAAATAAAAACCAGAATCACCTAAAATGTATAGACAAAGGAGGGTAATGCTTATATAACCTATGTAACTAATCCCCATACATAAACAGCTTTTCCACAGTTATCCCAACCATCACCATTAAGTCTTGAAAGCAAATAATGAGTCATTTTCTGCCTAGAACAAAGTCTCTTATTAATATTTTAATATTAATATTACTTTAATATTAACAACATGTTTATTATAATATTTTATTTATTGTTATATAATATTTATTCTATTAATGAATTTTAATAATCGTATTAATATTTAATATATTTTAATATCTTAAAATATTCCAAGCTCATTCTCCCTAGACCCAATCTAAATAGGTCTGGATCAATGGGTACTGGATCAGGCTCCTGGTATCATCGCACCTACAATATTCTCTGCCTAGAACAAGGCATCTTAGCCATATCCAGTACCAACAAGACTTCTGAGTACTCATTTCAGAGTTTCTTTCCCAGTTTAATCGGCAGAGTTTCTGGTTCATTTTAGAAGCTAAATTCCTCATATCCCAAATCCTTTGTTCTAGTGCCAAGATTTTATGAGAGAAATAGAACAGCTTCTGAGATTTGCTTTGTAAGTGCCTGTGTCCATGTCACAGATGGTTTTTGCCAGTCATGGAAACTTTTTCCTGCTCCTCACTCACACAGGTCAGATCCAGAAAAGGACACAGCCCTGTCTGACACTGGCAGACTTTAAGCATCTAAGTTGAATGCTACAATCCAAAGTATCCTTGCTCAGCAACACCCTAAAAACTATTAACAGGCACTAGGCAGTTCCCCGGCATGTGATGTTCTGCTTCGCTGAATGTACAAAACTGAACAGGCCTGAACAGCTAAGTGCCCAACTCCTGAATAAGTCTTGTTTTGATTCAGAAACAGTCCAGAACAGTGCCTAAATCCCCTATGAGACTTGACCCAGCAGGTACAATCAGGACATACATATCATGCACCAACAAGATTCGAGGCTCCTCTCCAAAAGGCTGCTGTCATTACTTACTTTTTCAAACTGAAGAGGGAAAGGAAAAGTTAGTCACCTACTATATGGTAGCCTAGTGGTAAGAGCTCTTGTTAGGGAAGTCAGAGACCTGGTTCAGTAGTGTAACAATGGATGAGCAACTGGGGCACAAAGATGGCATCTGCCATCACTTTCACAGCCTGCTGGGCACCTGCTGCCCCCCGCCCCAGTTGCCCAGACTGCAGACACAGATAGTTATACCTCTGACCTGAGCTCTAAGGTTCTCAGCAGTGACAGCATTCTCCCACTTCTGAAAACTGTGATCGGGCTATTTTGTAGTGCCATTCTCCATCCTTCCTGTTGAAGCAGAAAAGAATACAAGCTTCATGGGTCTAGGAAGTGGTTGCAGAAATCTGTCTTAGTAGCACAGTGGTTAGTCCATTCACTTCAAAGGGGAGAGCTTTAGTTTCAGGTTCCTGCTTCCAAGATGCATGGCTTTATAACTCAATCTTGCTTAATGTAACCTGTGTCAACAGTGAGGGAAGCAGGGACTGAAACCAGGGACTGGTTCCAGTGGAGGACACCATCCTGAAGGTGGAAGATGTAAGTTTTATCTCCTTTAAGCTTAGGAGAACTTAGAATCCAGATATCTCACTTTCTTGGCAAATACTCTAACCACTAGTCTATGGTATTAAAGGTGGGTGGCATCCAAGGGCAGAGGGAGGGGGTTCTGTGGCATGAACAAACCCCTCTTTTGGACCCTGCTGGTAGCAACAGCAGGGATTTTTTAAAATCCCCAGATCAGGTAAACATGCTGTCCTTTTCCCCTGTTCTTGGCACCACTTTCTTTCCCTCCACCCTCAGCAGTATGACACCCACAGCTTCCACTTTAACTGCTGTGCCTGACTGATGGGGGGCAGGGTCCAGAGCCTCTCCTTCCTGCTTCAGCTTGGAATAGCAGCAGCAATGGGCAGGTTTCTTTTCTCTGCTTAGTCCCCCTGGTATTTGCTACCAATTGCAAGTATGGTAAATCCTCTGCTGCTGTCCTCTGCTGAGCCCAGCTGCAGTGGCTCTAGAATCCTTCTCTACTGTGAAATGAATTGGGAGAGTTGTGGTTTGGGAGAGTTGCGGATGGAGGGGCTCCAGAGTCTCTGCACTTGGTTTGGTAGCAAGGGTATAGCTACCCCTGCAGCACCATTCACTGCTTCCACACTCCCACTTCACAAAATACTGGATGCACCCAGCTCCAGCTCTTCTTACTCCGCCCATCCTATTTAGAAAAACAACATCAGTACAACAATGTGCTCTGTTTATCTCTTTCAAAAATGGTATTTATGCTCAGTAGAGGACTCTGGATACCAAGTGGACAAAGGGACCTGCTCCAGGACCCAAGTCAAACACCCAAGTGATATTTCGTTTCAGACATGTCACGTGTTTCCTGTTGGCTGGTTCTTGCTATACATGCACTGTGTAGTTGCAGTGCCTAACTTGGCTCAAAGTGTCTAGACCAGCTACTTTAAATATCTTTGTTTTGGATCCTAGCTGTTTCTCTTTACTGTCGGCCTGACTGTTCTCAAGCTGTAGATTATTGTCTTCTACACTCTCACATTTATGGAGGTTTCATTCTCAGTAAACCAGTAACCAACACATGCCTTATAATTATGTAAAGGCAAGTATTTTAGAAGTGCCTTTTCAGTTCTCCAAGAGTAAGAATAGATATATTTTGTTGACATATTTTCATTTCAATCTCTGTTGCTGGGCAGTCAGGATTAGATTGTAATTGCAGGTGCCAGATCTTTAAAACCTTCTGAATAGAGATGACCCAAAAAATATAGTGTCTACCCATGTGGGGAAGAGAGAATCATTGTAAATAGTGGTGAGGGACATAAAGAGATATAGAAAAAATAAATAATTATTATTTCAAATATGCCGGTTGAATCCAAAGCAATGGTGTTTTGTGGAAAGATACTTAAATAGTTAAAAAAAAAACCCTCCTCTACAAAAGAAAAAAACATTACTAGATGAACTACTCTGTTAATAACCAATTATACTTTTTAAAATGTTCTTATTTTCAAGTGTGTTGTTATTGAACAGGTAAAATATGAACAGTCATTAGTTGATCAACAGTTTAATTTTAGAACCAAGCAAATAACTTTCCCTTTTCCTACCTCATCTTGAATGCTGTATCATAATGCAGGACATGCTCTAAATCTCCCAGCCCTTATTCATATAGTCCAACTGAAGTCAAGTGGGATTACTCCATGTGAGAGGCTGGGGCTTTTATTTTCAACGCTGTTTTACTTTCCATCCTTTTCCTTTGGCAACTTGTTTGTAGCTGGATAACACAAGCTGATAACTTTAACTATATGAATAGGAGACTTTTAGCGTCAGCTTTTGACTGCATTGTGTAAGGTTACTTAATTCCATCCCACACTTCCTTTTGATAAGGCCATATCTGTGCTATTTGAATTGATGCTTTTTGTTAGATTTCTGTACTTCTCTAATTTATAGTGGCTAGAAAGGTCTTCTCCAAAGAATACATTTCCTCTGAGAGTTGTTTTGTTTTTCAGGATGAACAATACACAGGTGCATAAAGGTATAACAGCTGCTTTCTACCTTAGTATTGACATCACTTTGGCTAGCCACAAGAATAATTACCATCCAGTAGTAGTTATTCTTGTTATTTCCAGTATGAGTTGAAAACAAAGGCTCAACCACTATATTTACAATATAATCCTTACTTAAAATTCTGCTGTTAGGGAAACACACAATTGCTTATGACAGGTGTTATTATTTAAAAAATTAACTCCTGTATTGGTAAAATTATGAGAACAATAACTCTTAATGGGTGCATCTACACATGCAATTAATGTGAAGCAATAAACTGTGGAGCAGCCTGAGCCAGAGTAAAATACTCCTGGGTGCAGCATCTACACATGAGCCTGGGACAACAGCAATTTAAGCTGGGATGGAGCAGTTGACACCAGGGCCACTCAACCCTAGGCTCTGGGTGACAGCTTTGGGCAGCAGAGGGACTGGCTGGTAACAAGGGTGCTGAAAGTGCAGAGCCATGTGTAGGCAGCAAGCAGGAGTCTGACCTCCAGCTGGCTTAGCTGATCAGGCACAATTTATGCCTGCAGTCAGTGTACACAAGTGTGTTTAACTGCAGTAAATTACCCCAGCATAAAATAGTTCTGTCCCCAACACTACTATCTTACTGAAGCATAAATTAGTTTACTGCGACCTAATACTGTCACACATGTAGATGGTGATGCTTTACTCCACAGCTAATTAGTCTACTCTGCATAAAGTGCATGGGTAGATGCAAGCATTTACATATATTAAAGCACTTTAAAAATAGCAAAGGAATTATCTTTCTGTTAGGGCTTTATATCGCTACCTGTCACCTGTCATAGTAGCTCTGCACTCTCCATGTAAAATCAAGAGCAAACTTGATATCACTAGTAGACCCCACAGGGTTTCTGGCATCTCCCGATTTTTGGAGCAAAAATTGGCTTGGAATAGGGCTTTTGTCTTTGGAAAAGTGTATTTCTTGTGCTTTTTCTAGGTGGTAGGGCTTATTATAGGGGAGAGGTGGCCATATTGGGAGTGTCATTCTTTTGGTGGACAGGGTTTTTGAAGAGGAAGATTTTGAAGATGATAGATTTGCTGAATTTCCTCTTGAATAAGTTGTATAGCTTGGACCAAAAATGCCTTATCCTTTGGTCTCAAGCACTTTATGATCTGCATTGTACCAGAGGAGTGAAACTGTTCTGGTGGTTCATAGATAAAATTTGGTCTTTAAATGTAGGTGGGCCTTTATGCTTTAATTACTTTGGTGATTAGGATCAAGTCTTAAACTGATGTCAGAAGCTGACACAGAGCCCAGTGACTGATGTGCTAACAGCAGCCTAAGTCATTGAGAAAAAGACAGCTGCATGCTGTACCAGCTAGAGCCTGTGTACTGTCTTCATATTCAGCTTCAGATATAGTGAATGCCAATAATCAAGCCTGGAGGTGACAAATGTAGGGATCATTGTCATCTGATCCTCAGCCAGGAAGAAGGGGCAGTTTTCTACCAAGTGGGAAATGAAATAAGTCATTTTTAGGTACCGATACTACCTGGTCATCTAAGCTTTGTGAGCTTATTGTGACCCAACGCTTTACACTACTTCGAGTGGGGCCTGTGCGTCTTCAGTGTAGGGTGAAGACAGCGTCTTGGTCAGCTTCTTAAAGCTGCCCTTTGTGATTAGCATCACTTTGGTCTTGCCTGATTAATTTTAGTCCATAGCTCTTCATCCAAGAGCTTTTTCCTTAGAGCCATACTGGCATTTCAGAGACAGTGGTTACATCCACTGATATAATTATGTTACAGGCTGCTCATAGCAGGGCATCTCACCATCTTTCCCAAAGGCCTTGTATATCTTTTAGGAAAGAATGGAGGCTGTGGATTTCAGATAGTGAATGCTTTTAGAGGAAAAGGTCCGGTTAGGTATCAGCAGTCCCTGAACAGCAGGTAAATAATGCTACAATTCATTTTACAGATGGGGAAAACAGTCACAGAGAGGTGGAAATCCTATGAAATAGATAGAGTCAGTAGAAGAAATTGGAACAGAGTCCAGTCACAGTCATAATTTAACATTTCCCATTAACTACTACAGAAGAATACTATGTATCGCTTTTAGGCTAACAGTAACCTGCTTCCTGTTTCAAGTTTTCTAGAAACTTGGGGGAAGTTCCCTCTATTGAATTATTTTTTAAGCAGTGTTTAGGCTACGGGTATTTTCCTGTAGAAATGAAAGCTAAGGCATTTACAACCTCATTCATTCAGACAGTTCCTGCAATAGCCTCTATTTTGATAACATCTCTTTTGGGTAGGACATTTGTTCCTGTTACATACAACAGCCTCCTGGATCTGATGGGAGAGGCACAGAGCCCACAGAAACAATGAGAGGGGTTCAAACCCAGCAGCAGATCAGCTTTACTTAATCAGTCCCTAGCGATGTCCCCTGAAATCTTTCCTCTGTACATCACATACATTGGCAGAGCTGCCTTTTTGCAGATGTTTATACTCTCATTCCAGACAGATGCTCCTAGTCCCACCCCAAACAAGATTCATAGGCCACTTCAGATGCTATTAAATCTAAAAGCCTTATTCAGACAGATGATGCAATTAATGGGGAAACATTATAGACAGAAGAGAGAGAAAGGGGGAAAGTTCAGCCAATAGGGAAACTAGTGTTGGAAAGCAGCATGTAGTTCAGGCACTTGAATTCTTGTTCCCAATGGAGGTAAACACTAATTTGAAAAAAAATGAATTTACATTGGCCTTAAAGGCAGCAGACAAAGGTCTAGGCTCTAATTTACATTCCAAATACCCATCTTGTTTTCCTAAATGGTTTGAATCTAATTTCCTAATGACATTATAATTTATGAGCCATGTCACTAAAAGACAACACTTTGCTTGAGGATAACACTGTTTATCTTCCAGGGGAACATTTATTGCATTAGACATATATACATAGCCAGCTTGTTTATGAAACGATTACCAATTTTGTGTTCACATTCAAAAAGATTTACTGGTTCAAATTTACAGATTGGTGCCCTAAGTGTGAAAACAGTAGTTTGCACGTCATAAGGTGTTTCAGCCTGATTTTATGGCAATGTAGTAACACAACAGTTGTGAATATACTCTAGATTTACAATACTTCTAAGCTCCTCAACCAAGAGATACATATATAAAGCTGTCACTGCTGGCAATGCTGTCTGAAGTTAGAAAATTTTGACATAGAACACTGCTAAATCTTAGAAGGCACCAGACTATTCTTCAATTGGGAGGGAGGGAAGGCATGGCCCCAAGAAGGAAATAAACTTTCTTGGACTCAGTTTTAAATATTTTCTGTCATCTTCCTGCCTTGAGTAGTATCCACAACTGGCAATCTTAGGAAAGACTTTTTTTCTCACTTGTCAGGTTGATGGAAGGAAAGGTCTTAAAACAAAAAGATCTGTAAAAAAAGTTAGCTAGCTAACAGTCTGCAATGAGCCAATGAAATGATAAGAATGTTAATGTTTAAAAAAGCTCAAACATTTTGGAACACAGCAGTATATGGACTTTATCAGTCTGATGTTTTAATGAGGAGAAAAATGCCACCAGTTGTTTTGCCAAGCCAAAATCTTTTCTGTTTCTAAGAATACCATTGACATGTCCCTAGATACAATCAAAGAAACATCTGCTCTGCTTCTCCTCTGCTGCTGCTAGAAAACAGGGGCATATTTTCAGACATATGTATAAATGGACTTGGAGTAAATTATCTTCTGTGCAGGAGTTTCAGAATTGGTTTTAAGTCTCCAAATGTCCCAGGTATTGAATAAAAACAGCAACTGCTGTAAAGCATTAGGGCGCATCATGAGTGTCAATAGCTTAAGGGATTTGACAATACAAGCAAGAATCTCTGACCTGTTACAATATTATCCCTTCTCCTTCCAAAACATGAGATAAATGAGGAATTCTTCCAGACATGGAGAAAATATGGCATCCAGTAAAATATATTCAATCCATAGGATTGGGTCTTTGCTTGTTTTGTAAATAGTGTTATATAACTGAACTAAAACATTGTGAAATGGGTATCTCGAAAAGCATACTGCAATAACAATAACCACATAAAAACACATCAAAGCAATCTCTGTTGCTTGAGTTCATTATTTTGATTATCTTTGTCCAGAGCAGTTAATATACTTACAAATCTCCTTTGTTTCTGACTGTGTTTTAGTGCTTCACAGTACTGTGTTTAGTAGTTCACAGAACTAGCAAATAGTAACAGAAGGAGCACTGACTTGCTGTGTGCTACTAACAAATATTTACAAATAAAACTGCTTAAAGGTTGGCAGGCTTGCTGTGTAGTAAAAAAAATGTTAAAGAAAGCTAAAGTAACATCAGTTTGTGATGAATGAAATATTGAACCATCACAATAACATGTACAGGTTATGAAAGGCTTCCCAAATAAATTCCAATGAAATGTTTCTACCTCACCTTTAAATACTCTATCTAGCACATACTGTTGTTTGGCTGATTGTTTCTTACTGGTACTCTTTTCCATGTTCGTTCTGCTACAAAGAATGAAGTCTTCAGTTTTAAAACTAAATGGCTTGAAGTGCCATTCTCAAAAGTAAATTAGGAGTCTATATCCCCATGACTTTCAATGTTTCAACTTAAACCACTTTCTGAAAATGGGACAGAAAAATGGGGTGCCTTGGTCATTTATTACCCCAAGTTCACCTGTGCAAGACTTGGAAAGAAAGAAAAAATATCAAACATATTTTAGAACCCTCCCAAAATTATTTGGACCTTTTCCAGAATGAATGCATTAATGTTACAGTGATGGGCATTAGAGAAAACTCGCTGATGAAAAATAGAGAAAAAGAAAGGTCTGATATCTCACAAAGGGAGACTGTCTTTACAAGTGAAGGACTATGAAATAAAAAACCAATAAAATTTTGAAAACATTCTAAACCCGTTTTTCTGTGAAATAAATCTATGGCCAATGCAAAATAAATGATGAGGGGGTGAGCTATAAAACTGTCTTTGACACTCATTGGTATGATGTGTGCACATATGTGAGTAACTGTCATTAAAAAGTCAGTATTTACTAAGTTACTGAACCACATTATTTGAGATTTTTTAAATGCAAGGAAATACCACGACTTCCCAGATACTCTGATATAGTAACTCTTAATGGGAACCATTATACATCAATTTATTTCTGGCTAAACTTAGCAGTGTTAAAAACACAGGCATCTCAGAACAGGGCCAACTATGTGTGCTTGTATGCTGCTGAGTAATGCCTTCTCTCTCAACTGACAGTGCCTGTGGGTCTTTTTAAATCCAAAGCAAACTTATTCTCAGCCTCTTATGTAGGATTAACTTGTACAAAGAACACTGCAGGCTTGAGGTTTCACTGATCACTGACTTTAATGGAAGTGGAGGGGTTTGCCCTCTTGCCACTTAATGGGATGACTGTTCAGATTCAAAATCTGTGGAGTTTGGGCAATCAACTAGAGAGCAAAACAAAGGAACAAAATTGTTTCCTTTTCATCCTTAGCTCCCCTCATGGCAGTATGACTCTTTAGGAGCTTTGCTCACTTACGTAGAGTCTTCAGAGCATCTTGGAGGGAAGAAGATGTTTACACTTGGTTAGGGAACAACCTCACATTACTGTTGAGAGGGTCAGAATTCATGTACTCTGGGCTTTGAGAGGAGATAATATCACAAAACAGCTGCCCTGAAGCCTGCTTCCTTTCACTCTTGGCTTACTTCCCCCAAGCTGCAAAGCCTTACTGCAACATGGTCCTCCAGAGGAAATTTCACAAGGACAAGGAAGGCTGGGTAGAAGATAAGTTATAGTACACCCATCTCCGAATCCAGATGGAACACTACCTGCCTGACCCTCCATAGGACCCTTACAGGTCCTGTGTTTACTAAATAAGGGCTTCTTTGTACCAAGATGTTCTTTTCAACATGGTTGAGAATATACACAGCCATGGGTAAGAAGGAACATAGATCTAGCTAAACACTTTCTTTACATAAAGAAATGACTCTTTCAGGCTAAAAACAGATGTCAATTTTCTCCTGAGATAAAAAGATTTTTTTTTTCTGGAATCTTACAGACCTACATGCTCATTGTCCCACTTCAAGTACAGGCAAAGTGCCAGTAAAGTAGAGATAACACTGTTGCTATTCCCAGCTGAGCCCAGCCTTCATACAGCCCACCTGGAGTGGGAAGGAGCCATTTTCAAGCTGCCCCTGCTCCTGGGAAGTAAGGAAAGCCACAGTAGTAGATGGGGGGGGAAGCAGAGGGGATGGGTTGTGCCTATGACCTTGGATGGGAAGGGGGAAATGTTTACATGCTTTGAAGACTTTAAAAAAGTCCCCAAAAGCTCTCGTGATATGGTCTGCCCACATCAAAGAGGACAGGGGTGTTAGAGGAGTCTTGGAGTGGGCGACTGCAGCTGCTGTACAACATAGGTGGCTGTTTCTGCACCCTGCTTTGCCAAATCCTGCATTCACCCATGACAGGAAATATTCACAGATGAGAGTTGGCACTAAACCTTAGGTAGCTTGAGACACCTCTTCTTACTTAGCATAAAATAGCTAATATATTGATTCATGAAGTAACATCAATGCATGTAGGACATGAACTCTCTTAAGACAGATGTAATCCTTGATCAGATATTATTTATAGTGTGGTAAGAACAAGAATACTGTTTTTTTTTTAAAAATTGCAACAGCACATCTATCTGACTATGAGAGTGGTGACATATTGGAACATGCTACTTAGAGAAGTTACAGGATTTCCACCCTTGGAAATTTTCCTGAGCAAGTTAGACAAACACTAATTGGGATGGTTTAATCAGGGATGATTCTACCTTGAGCAGGTAACCAGACTACATGACCTTGTGAGGTCCCACCCAGCCCTACTTTCTTCTGATTTCTTTGTGTTGTCTGACTCTGAACCATATTGCTTGCTTTACTGACAAAGCCAAAGTTGTATTACCATTTGGTGCAAAGTCAAGGGCAAACTGAAAATCAAATCATCATCTGTCTTCATGTTTCAAAGAAACTGGGCACTCGGGAAACCACCACCGAACTCCCAGATATTTAAGCTCATAATCTAGGTGTCACCTTTGACACAGTCCCCTCCATGGATCTATGGGTTCAAGTCATTTCTAAATTTGACATTTTCTTGTAAACGATTTCTAAAATTTTGCAAGTCTTCTTTTGGTCCTACAGCTCAGAGTCTTCTCTAAGTTATGGTCATCTTGATTACTGCAACTTTTTTCGGACCATGACAAACTTGCTCCCTTCATGATCGGAACGTTGTGGCTAAACTTTTCTTTGCAATTTATTGCTTTGAAGGTGTCAACCGCCTCTGAGTCCTTCCATGGGCTTCCCCTCAGAAGCAAGTAACAAACTGTGACTGTTCTTCTTCCCTTACATTCCTTCTCCTGTTCCCTTTTCCCTTGCCCCAACTCTAAATTAGGCAATTAGAAATCCAACATCAGTGCATCTAACTAACAAAGCTGGCCCAATTCTTCATCATGCACAAACTGATGTATGTTGTACCCTGACCTGTAATTATTCACAAGTGTGTGTCTTGAGAAAACAAAGCCTTTAGGCCAAGAGCTGGCTCTTTTCTGGGCTAGTTCACCAAGCAGCACTCTGGGACACCATTTCTAGGGTCTACCCTAGTCTATATTTTAAATAGCACTACTACTCATTGTAAAAAAATGGCCCAATCCTCCAAACACTTACACTCATGACTAACTCTAAATACTTGAATTATCCTGTGAGTCATCGTGACTCTGCCAGTTTCATAGTTTCATAGTTTCATAGTGTGTTAACATTGTTGGATAACTGGGCCATCGTTCTAGTTCTAGAATCTTTGTTGTAAGCGATGGTAAGTCCAAGCAAACACGGACTGATTTTCAGAATTTGAATTATTTTTGTTATAAACAAAACAAAAAATGTGACTGAATCCTTCCTCACACAGATCCATAGCCAATAGTTTTGCATCCTGCGCCACTAAGAATAGAGAATTCAAGTGACTGTGTTCTAGTTATTCATAAACTGTAGCAAGTTGTAACATTATTGATAGTCCTGATATCTAAAAAGTTGTACTCACATCAAAAAAGCTATCTTGCTTTAGCTGCAGTATTTTGGAAACATATTACTGATATAATCTAAATACATGGTTTGACTAGGTCCAATGAGGGGGGATTTAAAGTTGTGTACAAATGCAGAACTTAAACAGTTTAACAACAACCCACAAAAAGGAAGGTACTTATTCAGAGCAGAGGACACATTCATTTTGCAGTAAGTGCACCAGATGACAGGCGAAGTTTAAGCCAACTAAGGAGTGATTTAGTTAAGAGACAGTAAATATATAATCCACCCTTCTAAAATCACATGGAGTTAAAAAAAAATTGGCGTTTTCCATTACTGATAAAGACCATATACAGTGACTTAAACTTTTCCCCCATTTCTTTCTTTTCTATTGTTACTTATCAGTATATAAAGATCACAACAGTCATGACACATTACAGCCACTATTGCTATTTAAAATGCAGAACGTATGTTAAAAGTGCTATAACTTTTTAGGCCCTCAATTTTGCAAAAACTATGTATTCAAGTAGCCTTGCTAATACATTAATATCTAACACCAGCAGTAGTATGACAGCTTGAAATTCTATGGGCCATATTCATGGTTGGCATAGCTGACATATCTCCAGTGATTTCAAGTTTGAAAATTAAACCCACATCAAAGTCAGGAAATGCAAAAATAAGGGCTCAGTCATGGAAACTCTAACAGACATAGTGCTTACTCCACGCTTTATCCCTGGCAGCTGTCAAGCAGTTAAGGTTGATGGAAGGAGCTATAAAAGTCCAAAGTAGTATTATTGCATGTGTCATGCCTACCATTCTTTTACCTGTATAATGTGATATATTAGTATAGTTTATGTATGAAATATTTCTATAGCTCTACAATAAATAAAAACTCACTAAAATGCCACAGTGCTGAAAAGAAGCCATGAAATTACTGCCAATACTGGTACAACTAGAAATCAAAATCTGTCAGTTAGTAGAAGCTTAATATAGTTCTCTCCCTTACACATTTCACATTGTAAAGAGGCATATCAGAAGGTATGAAACATCTCATTACAGCCCATATTCATTAAACTGAAGGATGCCAAACAATCACAAATGATACTTTTAAATGTTTCACTTATTCCACCAGAAGACAAGAACCAAAACACAACATCTCCACAAAAAATACACAATGCTGCTGTATGCATACTGCAAGCCAAAAAGGAAGTTTAATGTATTCTTTCTGGCAGGTCACATATTTTCCTTCTAAATAGCTTCACATCACATGATCAATTAGAAAACCCCAAGCAACCACACAGATATTTATATGTAAAAACAAGCAAACAAAGTAAAAACAATCTTCTCCACAAGACAAAGGTGATAGAGAGACAAAGAATAACAAAAAAATTAGACAAATGACACATACTTTAATAATGAAAGTAGATTATTCCATTTATTTTCTAGATTTGTTATGCACCTGGGTTGGGACAACCAGATTTCAGGGGCAAACACAGGACAAGTTTACTCTGAAATCATTTGACTGTACTCTGGGTTAAAAGTAGAGTGGATACACAGTGTACAACCTTATACAGAAGGAAGTTATTCCACTCCGGGGTGAAGTTATTCCTCTGGGGCTACAAACAGCCGTTTGATTTAGATTTGAGCTTTTATCTGCAGCAAGCCCCAAACCTTACAGAAGGACAAAACCATTGTCTACATTAGGAACCTGTGAAGTATCCAAAATAACATTTTACCTCAACCTACAAGGAAAGACTATAAGCCCTCCTTAAAAGGGAAGTCACTAGAGACATAGCAACTAAATATGGGAGTCAGATAAAAAGAAAACAGGGAAAGGAGAGAGGTTAACAGGTTAACAACAAGGAATTTGTGTGACATAGGCTTTTTGCTACATTCAAGGGATCATGGGCCAATGCCTACTAAGAAAAACAGTGACACGGGATACTGGGAAAGACGCAGTGTGACGTGACCCATTAAATGACAGTTCTTATGTAACACTTGGAGCTAATTCAAGTTAATTACCATTTAAACCTTCTGTGTAAATGACTCCTGCCTCTCCCTGCTTGATGCCAGTCAAATCTCAGACTAGTCAGCCCATGTCATCTGTTTTTAGCCAGAAAGTGAAGCGTGAATATTCCGCAGTAGAAATGACACCCATACACCAGCTAAGAGTTTTTAGAGTGGTATCTTCTACTGGCCTAACCGTGTAGTGGGGATAGAGCTAGACAAGCCTTCTGGTGCAAAGCATCCTTCCTCAGGTCATCCTAACACAGCGGTTCTCAACCTTTTGTGGACTCGATCCCCCTCCATATCCTCTACAAACTGAGAACATAAGAACTGTCATTTACTGGGTCAGACTAGGCCCATCTTGCCTAGTGTCCTGTATCACACAGGGGCACAGCGGATGCTCAAAGCAATAATGAACCGGGTGTGACCAGGGTTTCCCCCCACACTGTTTCTCTTCCACCTCAGCCTCCACCATTTAAGATCTAGAAAGTTCAGATCCAGAGGCTGTATCCCTAATGCCTATGTTCAATAGCTACTGATGCCCCTTTCCTTCAAGACTTTTGGCCAGTCCCTTCTTGAATCTGGCTAAGTTGTCAACTTCCGCAACATCTGGTAGCAAACTTACTCCCGACTAGTTTCATATTGGGATCCCTCCTTCTTGTCTTGGGAGAAAACCTAAATAATAAATCCCAATTTCCTTTCTCTTTACCTTGTAGTATTGTTTAAACTCTTGTCAGGCGCCTTCTCAAGCACCAAGGCGCCTAGGTCTGTTTCTAAACTGACCTGACCTAGCCTCTCTAGTCCCGCCTCATAGGGAAGCCCGGGCATGCCGCTAATCATCCTTGTTGCCCTTCTGTGGACCTTCTCTGGTTATATGCCCTTTGTGGAGACCAGAACTGGGCCCAGCGTTCAAGGCATGGGCGCACCAGGGATAAATATAAAGGGCACAAGGATACTTTCCACTCCACTGACTTCGGCGTCCCAGCCCACCATGTATCTATTGGAGAGTCCAGTGGAAAGCAAAGAAGACGGTTAGGAGCCTGGGGAACATGAGTTGTGAGGGGAGGCTAAGGGAACTGGGCTTATTTAGTCTGGAGAAGAGAAGACTGAGTGGGGATTTAATATTAGCCCTCAACTACCTGAGAGGGGGGGTTGAAAGAGGACAAAGCTGGACTGTGCTCAGTGGTGGCAGATGACAGAAAAAGGAGCAATGGGCTCAAGTTGCAACAAGGGAAGGTTAGGTTGGATATTAAGAAAAACTTCCTTACTAGGAGGGCAGTGATCACTGGAACAGATTACTTAGCGAGGTGGTGGGATCATAGAAATTGAGGGTTGCAAGCGACCCCAGGAGGCCATCTAGTCCAGCGGTGCTCAACCAGTGGGATATGCCCCACTGGTGGGAATTGAAGGTCGTGTAGGTGGGACTTCAACTCCTTGTTTCCACTTCAAATAGATCAATCAACAGATAACTTGAACAGTGCAATTCTGTGGCATTTTGTTTTTATCCTGGTGGGACCAGGGTTTTTTTGACAAAATGGCTGGTGGGATGTAAGGTGCATAAGGTTGAGAACCGTGGATCTAGTCCAATCCCCTGCTCAAAGCCAGACCAGCCCCAACTAGATCATCCCAGCCAAAGCTTTGTCTAGCCCGGTCTTGAAAACCTCCAAGGACGGAGCTTCTTCGGCCACCTCTCTGGGTCACTTGTTCCCAGGGGTGAGGTGCAGGGGCTGCACGTGCCCCCCCAAAAGCGCTGGTGCCCCCTGGCAGCCAGCACCCCCCTTAGGTGACGGCCAGGGGGGTGAGGCCCCCCGGCAGGGCTGGCGCCAGGAGAAGCACACTTCTGGGCCGATCAGACACCCCCCTTGGCAGGCTGACCACGGGCACCCCCCTCCCCCCATGACTCAGGAGGCACCGCTGGCCTATGCCTGTTCCTGTGTTTTACTTCCCTCCTCGTGAGAAAAGCCATCCCCGGAGGTTTTTAAGGCCCGAGCCTTGGCTGGGACGCTGTCGTTGGGGCTGGTGCGGGCCCTACTGAGCTCGCTTACAAGCCTCCTTTCCTACGACGCCACCGCAGCGCTCGCCCCTCCGCCCGGCGCGGGACGAGCTGGCTCAGCCCTGCCGCGTGGCACCCGCCGCGCTCCGCAGGACCCGCCGCACCCGCCTGGCGCGGAGCCGGGCGCCCCGGGGGCAGGCGCTCGCCTCCCGCCTGAGCCCCGGGCGCCCGCCAGCAGGCGGCAGCGCGGAGGCCGCCGCTCTCCCCTTCCCTTCCCCCGCGGGCCGGGCCGGGCCGGGCGGAGCCGGGAGCGGGGCGGGCGCTTTCCCGGCGCGGCGGCGGGACAGGATGCGGCCGCCCGCCCTGCTCTGCGCCCTGCTCGGCCTCGGGCTCGGGCTCGTGGCGGCGGCCGGCGCGAGGCGGCGCGGGCCCGGCGTCACGGCCAAGGTGACGGAGCGCAGCCGGGGAGGCGCGTCCCTCGGGCGGGCGGGCCGGCGCGGGGGAGGTGGCCGCGGCCTGGGCGGGCGGAGGGTCCCTCAGCCCCGGCCTTGAGTTTGGGGCCGCTGGGGCCGGAGCAGCTGCCGGCCTGGGGGAGAGGGACCGGAGCTTCCTCACGGGAGCGGCCCCGGCCCTTGTGCAGCCCGCTGCCTTTGCAGCCTGGCGCAGCTTGTCTTCCGCAGCTGCAGAAAAAAGGGCCGGGTGCCCCCCTGAATGCACGGCAGCTCCCGGTGCGACAGTGTTCACGGAGCCTCCTGGCAGCACGAGCGGGACGCTGCAGCGGTGGCAGTCCAGGGAGGGTGCCACGTGCAAGGATGTCTCGTTTAGGGGACCGACTGTGGGGCTGGGATAGAGCCAGAGCAGTGATCCAGTGCCAGCCCCTGTCCCCCGTGTCTGGCTGTCACTTGCCACGTGGTGCTGCTTACCCAGCCTCAGGGCGCATCGATGCAGTCATAGATGCAGATAAAAGGGCTGGTTGTATCCAGGATGCAAGTTAAAGGGCAGCTGGGGTGGGGGGGCCATAAGAGACAAAAGCCACCTGTGTAAGATTTGAAAATCATAACGGGGGTGGAGGAAGCCTCTGGTCAGATTGCTCCTTTGCTTAAGTGGACTTGCTAATCAATTAACCAGTTTAATTTTTATTTTTATTTTGCAGACCCCCCTCAAGAGTCGAAGCGTAATTTGAACCCTGGTTGCATCTCTAAAAGCATCTATACACCCATGATTGGCTGGCCCTGTGTGATCAACACCCTATGGCCGTGTAGGTGGAACTACGTGGCAAGTCACAGCTGAACCTGGTGAAGAACATCTTGCATTGAAAAGCTGATCTTGCTCTATCCCAACTATGCAACTGGTCCTGTAAAAGGCATCACCCAATGAAGTCCTTGTCTCCATGTTAAACAATTGTAATGGTAGCTTAAGAGGGATGTTGTAGCTGTGATGATCCAGGAATGATGGCACATGCAAGGATTTCTTAGGGTGATGTCATTTATGGGACTGTATTGCACAGCAGGGATAGACCGATACCAGCCTTTCAACGTGAGACACTCTTCCCCATGTCCAGCTGTGACTTCCATTTATCTAGCCACAGGGTGTATCAGTGTATTTACAGATGTGGAAAAAAGGGCTAGTTGTATCTATAAATTTATCAATACACCTAATGATTGCCCCCCTCCCACTTTGTAGGGTGATGCCTTTTACCAACTGCATAGCTGGGACAGAATGAGAGCAGCTTTCTAATGCAAGAGTTTTCCCCAGGTCCAGCTGTAACTTGCCACATGGTTCCATCTACCTGGCCACAGGGTATACAGATGCATTTACAGATGTGGGGGGGGAAAGATCTGGTTGCTGGGGTAAAAAACCCTGCTCATACCCAGTTCACTCATTCTTTCAGCCTTCACTGTCTGCCCCTGCATGACACAGGATACAGGGCAAGATGGACTTGTGGTCTGAGCCAGTAAATAGCAGCCCTTACGTGACAGTCCAGAAATGACATGAGAGGCAAGGACTTCTTAGGGTGATGTCTTTTATAGGACCAACTGCATAGCTGGGATAGAGTGGGACCAGCTTTCCAATGTGAGACCTTCTTCCCCAGGTCCAGCTGTAACTTGCCATATGGTTGCACATAGCCAGTCTCAGGGTGTGTCAATGCATGTATAAATGCAGAGAAAAGGGCTTGTTGCATCTATAAATGCATCTTTACACCGAATGATCATCTTTCTGTGACACTGTGAAGCAACTGTAATGGCAGTGTAACAGTGAGACGATGTAGCCATGACGGTCCAGAAATGATGAGTGGCAAGGACTCTGTAGGGTGATGTCTTTTATGGGACGACCTGCATAGTTGGAAGAGAGCAAAACCAACTTTTGAACATAAGACACTTCCTCAAGTCGAGCTGTAACTTACCATATGGTTCCACTTACTTGGCCTCTCTCAGCCAGGTGCCCTTAGCTATCTGGGACAGCTGCACTTGAAGAGTGTCTTCATGTTTCCACTGTAGCAGTGCTTTGTAACAAGTAGCCGATGAGTCCCAGCATGCCCTCTGCCAGCACAGATCAGCACAACTCAGCTCTTCTTCAGCTTGTATCTGTGTAATTCTAACCTTGAGCAGCTAATTGTAATTGCCCTTTGTTAATATTGTGACTGTAAGATTTATAATGATATTCCCACTTGTTGAAGTGCTATTTTGGTTCAGTTTCCTAGGTTTTACAAAGAAACTGAGAAGTGTTTTACCATTCATACTTCAGAATTGTATGCATGTCTTGCCTTCTCCTCTTTCACTCTTTAAAATCCATCAGTATTGTAAGTTGACTCACTTTACTGCTTTGCCATATCTCCCTTGTGCTGTGTTGTGCTGTGCTGGCTTTGTCTTTTCCTACCTGGCACTTCTCATTGTATCTGCTTTTCAAGTTCTGAGATCAGGTAGCTCCATTTTAAATTCATAAATCAAGAGGTGATAATCTGGTATCAGTTAACACAGATCATTTTCTCAATTATAATATTCCTCTGTGTTGCTTTAAAAGCAAGAGGCATTACATGAATCAGTTTTGTAGATCCTCTTCATAAGCAGAAAAGAATGTGCCTTATGACACATACAAGATGAATTTTAACTGGAGCACAGTGATAGCCAGATGACTATGCCAACCCACGTGGATACCTAGGATGTTCATGCTTGTTGAAATCAATATGCCTCACTACATAATACACTGGTACTTGATTTTAAACTTTCTGATAACAACAGGACTTCTAATAAAAATAAGTATTAAGGTGATAAAATTGGACCTTCTCAAATTTTTTTTAGGGTTAGATTTAACAAAAGCGTAAACACTCAAGGAATTTCATGAATGCATTTCTGAATATTTGCTCTTTTTAGTAGTATTTAATACTTCTGGATATGTTTGTGTGAAAAGTAGGGTTTCCATGACAAGTGGCAGGGACATGGACTACATAGAGCGAAGGGTATTATTTTTTTCTTTGAGTATAATGGCAGTCAAATTTCATATTCAGACTTAATACTTCTGACCAATAGACGGTTAGGAAACAGTAGGGATATTTAGCAGGACAGCATGAAAGATACATTCACATAGAAAGGAGATTGTAGTAATTTGTGATTGTTACCAGGCTCACTTCTGAGAATCTCAGTTATAAAATATTTTGTTGCAAGGCACAGGTACATTAAATACCATTTTGTAGTATGACACATTAGTGTTTCCTTTAGATGTTTTGACAACCATGACTTAGATTTTTCTAAACCTTAACATGTCTCACTTTGACAGGTGTTCCTTTTTTAATAACCTTTTCAACATCTTTGCATGTTCAAATAGAACATCAAGTCTTATATTCTAAATTCCATTACTAAAATTCTCTTTAACTCATTGGCCTTTTTCAAGAGTCTTTTACAGAAACATTTTGCGCTGTCGTTTCTGTAAATCGAGATGTCTAATTTCTTAAGACACTTATTTCTGTAGGCAGCATGAATTTATTTTTAGCAAGGAAACTTGCTAGATTCTAGGAGCAAATATTTCTCACTCTTAATTTGCCAAGTAAAATACATTTGGACTAAATGCCTGATGCTTTTCACCAGTAGCTTACATGGGTATACGCTTATATACAGTATGGTAGAACGTCATAGTCTCAGTACTTAAGATAGATGGCAAACTGGTTTTTGAGAATCCCTGTATTGTAATTCCATTTTTTTTGTTCATAAACCTGAAATAGAATTAGCTGTTAAAAACTTTTCACTTGATACTCATGCCTGATAAAACTGAAATATGGTTACCTCTCCATATACATTTTGGTACGTGTGTCTCAGAAAAAGCTCTTAGAAATGTGTCTATAGGTTTTGTAAAGGTAGCTTTCTGACTGAGCATTTTTAAAGGAATGAAAATCCAGAACTGATACTTGCAATACCTTGCACATTTTTCTGTGTAGTCCAATATGGGGCATCTTTAAGATGTATTTCCTAAAAACTACATAACATCTTTTAGAAGGACTCTTCATGATATTGTCCAAAGGCAATTTCCTGCTTTATATTATGAAAAGCAGTCTTTCTGTCACTGTTGTATTTGTATGATTATGTTTTCTTCATATGATTATCTAGGTGTTCTTTGATGTGAAGATTGGTGAGAGAGATGTTGGCAGAATTGTAATCGGATTGTTTGGAAAAGTTGTCCCAAAGACTGTTGAGAACTTCATTGCCTTGGCAACTGGTGAAGTATGTTTGTTGTTTCCTTTCTCATTTAGCAAAATGACATCTCAGTTGTTAACTGTTTTAGTTCAGTGTTTTCACCCATTTTTCATTCTGTGAATAAATCTGAGAGAGAGAACCATCTAATGGGCCCAGCTCTTCTGTCTATATTTCTGACTCCTTCCAGCTCTGTGATCAATTCATATGAGGGCAAATAAGGGTCTCTTGAACTAAGAGGAATTTTGTAAATTGTCCTTGTTAAAGCAGAAGCAAAATTGCTATCATCATCCTGTAAATAAACTGCCTCTCTAATCCATGATTTTTGAGCTACACAGCATAGCTCTAGTAAGCACTAATTTGTTTTTGCTTCATGTCATTTTTTATGTCTTTCTATGATTCTAGTAGGGCTGTGATTTGCAATATACCTAGTACAAAAGTAATCTTTTAAAGTTCTTTAATTTTGTTTATATAATGTAAAACTCTTAACATTCAAATTGATTGCCTCTTTCAATGTGCCACAATACATGTCCTGTATAGAAAATCAAATGTACTTGTTTGGAACTTTGTTCCTTTTCTTAGAAAGGATATGGGTACAAAGGAAGTAAATTTCATCGCGTGATCAAAGATTTTGTGATTCAAGGTGGAGATTTCACAGTTGGAGATGGAACTGGAGGTACGTGCTTATTATTGTTCAGCTCTCCTCTTTGTAGTAGGCTTGGATGAAAGAATGAACAAAACAATATTTCCACTTTTCAACCCAGCTAAAATGGATGTAGGTTGTAGGCTATAGAAGCATTTACTTTGGGAGTTCAGGGCCTCCTCAGCCTGAGGAGATTCAAATATTTTATTTCACATTAGTGTTGCAACCATCAGACTGGAGGATAGTCTGTCTGAGGGTACCCTCCACCCTTCCTTCTTTAAAAAGTTAGGCTCTTGTGCAGCTATAGCAGGACAAGATTTCTGGAACTGGGAGGATAACAGGCAAGAGGAGACTTTTTCCTGTAGCGTAGTGGTTAGGGCACTAGGCTTGGAGGGAATGGGAAAGACTTGTTTTCCAATCCCTGGTTCCTGGACTATGTATACATTTTACATTAGACAGTTATTGGATTTAAGAAGGAAATATATGGGCTGAATTGTTCTGTTGCTGGTATACTCTTCTAAACTTGCTTTTGTTTTGTCACAGGAAGAAGTATTTATGGAGAGCAGTTTCCGGATGAGAACTTTAAACTCAAGCACTATGGTATTGGGTGGGTCAGCATGGCTAATGCTGGCCCAGACACTAATGGTTCCCAGTTCTTCATCACAGTGACAAAACCTTCCTGGTTAGATGGAAAACACGTAGTTTTTGGCAAAGTCATTGATGGAATGGTAAGTTTAAAACTGGTCCATGAAAACACATAAATCAGGCAGAATTCATTTTTGTTTGAAACTCCCTAAATCCAGTTCAAACCATTGTCATGGAGAACAGAATTTGGTATTCTTCATCCAGAAAATAATTGTAAAGCACTTGCACTGGAAATGTTATAGGAAACAGCAAATATTTGTTGAAAAAATGAAGGCTAAATAGTCTTTTTGGCTTCTAGATTTCCCCAGATAGAACACTAATGATTGGCTAGGAACAGACACTGGATTTATTCTTGGAAAGTTTGTGCCTGTTTATCCTGGAACAAAAATATCCTGGAACTGATTCATAAGTACGTTGCCCTTCTAATTAGGGTTTAGTGAGCAGCTAAATGCAGAGCCACTTTTTGCCACTGATTCAGTGATATAGTCCTGGGATAACTCTACAGACTTACTTTGCAATATCCTGGGATAAATGGTTACTTCCTTTTTAGGATTTAACCTGGGATAATGGACATAGATGTTTGTACACTTGGACATCGTTGGGGATAAAATAGTTTTACATAAGATGGCAGTAGTGGTGGTTTGCTATAACAAAGAATCTTTTATTCAATTGGGAATATGAAGAATTTATAAAACAGAATTTATGAAGAATTAATACTTTAATAAATGCTTCATATTTGCAATTGAAAAAAAGACTTCCTTGAATAATAGATTAAAAGACTCCTAGGCTCAGCCCCACCAAAATGTTAGCTGTGCTTTTGGAACACATTTTGATGATTATCTAAGGGAAGTTAAGCACAGGAATAATTACCTAAAGAGTAGGGCTGTGCAAAACTTTGGAAGCCGATTTGATCGGGAGGAGATTTGGTCAGATTCAGCAGCCGAATCTCCGAATTGGGAGACTCATTAAAAGGTCCAAATCAAATCCAAAGCCTCCATATCAATTCAGAAAAGATTTGGAGATTCAGATCAGCCAGGGAGAGGCAGGCAAAGCTGGGTGGCTGCAGGTTCTCATGGGGCTTCTCTGGCTGTGCCTGCCTCTCCCTGGGTGCGGGGAGCTGCAGGAGAAGCCCCCATTGGCTGCCCTGCCTGGCCCCATCCCATCTGGCCCCAGCCTCCTGGCAGTTTAAAAAAGAGAAGAAAAAAAGACCCACACTTACCAGGGGCTGTGGGGGCTATGGGGTCTCCTGGCAGAGCCCCCCATGCAGCCCCTGCTCCCCGATCACCCCCCCCCACCCTTGCCTGGCCTCACCCCAATGGCTGTCCCACCCAGCCCAACATCCCAGCAATTTAAAAAAAAAAAAAGCCCCACACTCACCAGCTCTGGCAGTGGGGATACGGGCTTCTGGGGGCTCATGGCATAGCCCCTCTATGCAGTATGGGGCAGTGGGGGCAGCAGGGATCTTCATCCCCCCTGCCTGGCACCCACACAGCAGCTGCCCCATGGTGCAGGTTCAGCACGACTTGGCAAGGTGCTATGTGCTGCCTAGGAGCTGGGACCACTGGGGCTGAACAGTGCCAGGCTCTGGCTGACTGCTGGAGCCACCCCAGCTCCCAAATAGTGCTTGGCTGCCAAGCAGGAAGGATGATCCTCACTGCCCTGTGCTGTGCAAGGAGGTCTCCGCCACAAGCCCTCAGAGGCCCTGATCTTCATTGTCCAAGCTGGTGAGCTCCAATTCTGATTTGGCCGAATCAAATGGGGACAGTGATTCGAATCACTGTCCTCCGTATCGGCTGAATCTGAATTGAATACTTCTCTACTCGCACAGGCCTACTAGAGAGCTTATGGAATTGTTGGTATTGGAATTCTATAAGTGCATTTATCTGGAATGGTGTAGACCAGTGGTCCTCAACCGTTTTTTAAGACTCAAATTACCCCTTATTAGATCCCTGGTACCCCTCAGAAAATGCCAGCTTAGGTTTTACTCCTTTTTTTTTTTTTTTGACTACAGAAAAACAATAGAGCAATTCTTTTGTTGCAAAAAACTTAGAAAAGGTCACAAGAGGTCAACATTTTTTTGACACAATAGATTCCTGTTTGAAATCTTCAGGTTTGTCTTTAGAATCTATGTAACTGTTGCACACCTAACTGCTAGTATTCACAGCAGCTTGCATCATCCTTGAAAGCATTTAATGACACCATGTTTGAGAACCACTGGCTTAGGTGATCCTGCTTTGAGCAGAAGGTAGGATTAAATTACCTCTTTAAGTCTCTTTTAGCCATTTTTTTCTGTTTGTAGTTGGCAAACAAAGTGATAAATCATACAGCATCTGACTTCACTTACTAATTTCTGGTGGCTTGCCCTTGCATCTTATTTTCCATGCCACTTCAGCTCTGTTTTGAAATGGATAGAACCTGTTCTGAAGAATGCATCCTGTGTAGCTCATGAAATCTTCATTTGAATAAAATCTTGTTCAAATGAATTCTAGTTCTCATGAGCCATAAGAGCAGTTGAAACAGTCTTACAGTTATAGTACACTTTAGCTCAGGAGTAAATTAAGTGGTACACAGTTAATCTAATCGGTGAGGGTATGGAATGACCCATATCAGGTCAGAGCCTGGTGGGCATTAGGACAAGGGGGCTGCCACTGATTCTGTGGTGTGGTAAAAACCTTCTCCTTTGGAGCCTGTGCCACTTGACGGTGGTATGGGCAGCATCCCCCTCTTTCTTGGAGCCCCAGGTGACTGACTGCAATATGGTGCAGGGAGAGCCCCCTTCTCACTCAGTGCTACCAAAAGTATGGCTCCACAGGCCAGATCCAAAGGCTCTGCAAGCCATAAGGTTGCCAGCCTCTGATCTGATCTAATCTAATAGCCTTAGATCAGAAAATTGATCATTCAATCTGAATTCTAGCCTTCAAAATAATACTCTATTTGCTAGTGCCAGTTTAGTATTCATAGGCAGGCATCTGATTGGAGGCATTGGTAACATAATTTATGTAGAGTATGGGGAGAAGTCAGATTCTATAAGCACTGGACTGTGGTTAGAAAAAAAAATACTATATTACCTTCATGATCCCTAGAGTTGATAGAACTGCATACTTGTTAAATTGATCAGCTGCAAGGATAGTTTCAGTTTCTTCTTTCTAACTCCAGATGTTCTGTTCAAAATGTTCCATCCTTTTCTATAAACACATACAACAACATTTCAGGCGGTACTTCTCATTAGGTAGGTTCTTGCTTAGGTCCCAAATTACTTCTAGTGGAAAAAGCAAACTTCTGGGGGAAAGGAACTGGGAAAAGTTCCCATTCAGAATTGTTGAAAATGAATTTTATGCTAAGAGCATGTAGTTTTTTGCCTAGTGCTTGATATTAGAGTATTTGTTTCTACTAAATTCAATCCCTTTCTTTTTTTTTTTTTTTAAATAGTCTGTTGTACACTCTATAGAACTTCTGCAGACAGATGAACATGATCGCCCTCTTGAAGACTGTGTGATAGTGAACAGTGGCAAAATAGCTGTGAAAGAACCATTTGTGGTTGAAGTAGATGACTGGTGAAATGAGCACCTACAATGGAAGAGGAAATGTACAGCTTTTCTCTTGGGCCTAAAATAGGGATGCAGCTATTGGTTATCCAGTGAGTTTTCAAATAAATATGCCGGGGTGTTGGCAAATAGAGTGGGAATCTTCAGTTGCAAGATATGCTTCTGTTCTATTCTGCCAAAATTGGGGAAACCACACTTATTTTCCCCCTAAAACAAGGGACATCCAATTAAGTACTAGAGCTGCTAGAAAACCAGGAATTTATTTAGAAACAGGTTTGAAATTTTTCACTGTTTTGCAGGTTTTGAGATGGTCTCATTTTCTATTTCTTGTGAAATATTTCAGTATTTGTTGCTGACAATCCTTTATTTACTGAAAAATCAGATTTTAAAAATTTTTTTCAAAGCTGATTCTTGTAAAAAATCATGGTAAAATATGAAAATGTTTCAAAGCATTTTGATTTCAGTAATTTTCACAAGTCTTTTTCTACAAAATAACTATTTTTACAAATGTTAGTGGGTTCCACAAAAGATACATTATTGCTGCTTTCTTGGAGATAGCGATGTAACACTACAAATGGAAACAACTGACCAGTTCAAATTCAAATCCCTTTAAAGTGCAGAATGGCACTGTTTCTTCTTTTAAATAAAAGTTCTACCAAATACAAGACACTAACCAAAGCAAAGCAACTTAATTTGTATTAAAAATGTGCTTTAGAAAGAACCTCTGTTTTGCACAGGATATTTTATACACAGTTAGCATGTCATGCAAAAGACAGCTCACCAAAGCCTTCAAAGTACAAAGATTTAAGATAGTGCAATTCAGCACTGAATTTTTTTTACCCTTTCCAACTCCTCATTTGCTGGCAGAATAAATTTTAATACATTTTTTAAAACGAAGCATGTACAATAGCTCATTCAAAGATAACTGTACTGAATTTAGGCTGGGCCAGAGATATATATAGGCAATAATAAACTTTTGCATTATGAGAGTTGTTTTTGCTTCTGAACTTTCATTTATAAAATTGAAGCTCGAGGAGCCATGATCTAGCTTCAAAAAAGGGTTTAAAAGCACCTGAAAATCCTGTGATGCCTAACTTTTCAGTGCTTGGTCCCCAGAGCTGACTCCATAAAACCATGAGTAAAGCATCGAGGTTCTTTAACAATGAACTGAGAGAACTTAGGTACTTCTTCATGGGATCCAAAATAGCTGCCAAGCAGGGAACTGGCTAGCCACCCACAAAGCCTGCCGCCACCAAGAGCTAGCCATGAGGGAAGTGCTGAAGATGCTGAAACCTTCTGAAGGGATGGGGGGACTGAAACACTTATTTCAAAGAACTCAACAGTGCTTACCCTTTTGTTTTAAAATATACTCAGAGGAGAAGGATGGAGGTATTTATCTCTTTTATATAATACTCTTATGGTTAAGCAAATACCCAGGAGGATCCAGCTTTAATTCCTTTCTCAGCTCCTCTAGTAGGACTCTTAAGTATGTTACATAATGACTATTTCATGTAAGATAAATGAACAGGCACTGGAACCCAAGATTCCCCCCTTTCCACATGAGCTAAACCACAAAGCTACAGCATCTCTCATTCTCTTGGCCATGAATCCTGAATTCTGTTACCTGCCCTCAGTGTCAGGAGGAAAAGAGGAGGGTGCCCTGCTCACTTAGGATAGCTGGTAACATGATGGTTAGGGCTGTAGCCTGGAAAATGTGGGTTTGAAGCTACCAATACTGAGAAGAGAGTCAAATCCACATCTCCCACTTCCTGGGTGAAGCTCTAATCCTGTGCGTATTTGTACGAAAAGCCCCAAATCTTGCACCAAGTCATCAAAACAATTTTAACGAAAATTGAGCATTTACTTAGCTGGAAGCACCACTGTTCCCTCAGGATCAGATTGCTGTGGCACAGCCCAGTCCTGTCCCTAATGCTCACACCAAATAATCCTTACTCCAGTTAGCTCAATGAATTCTCAGCAATCCAGTAGCACTGAAAATGTGGTTTTGAGACATACAGTGGCATAAAAGTAACGTGGCAACAGTGAAGTGCTGATTTTATTCGACAGATCAAATATTTTCTCATGTTTCATGTCAGAAGAGAACAGAGAACTCTGAAGTAAAAAGCTCTGAAACATGCTTTCTTAGGTTAAAAAAAATTACAAATAATACTTTCAGACTTCTGTTTCTGTTCTAGTAGTTTATTTCATGGCATAATATCCAATAATGCAGGTACAAAGTTTGAAGTTCATCCAGCTTAATTATTCATGTATATGAATACTGATCCTTATAATTTTACCGCTTTATCAGTCATTCTTGCTTGATCTAACCACGAAGTGGTAGAAACTCTGGTTCACAAAACATAAGGATATTAACCACAGTGCAAGTTCGGCTTAGAAATTAAAAACACTTTAGAAATAATAACTAATTGAATGGCCTTTGTAGATGCCATACAAAACTTCCTGATGGATAGAATGCCTTAGGACATGGGCACACAAATGAATTACCATGCATACAAATTTCCCCCCTGGTAAATGAAAACTAAGGCACAGTACCACACTGCTCAATGAAAGAATAAACTACCATGGGTTAACTTTCACTTACTGTGGACAAGAACCTTAACAGCTGATATTGCAAAATCTCTGCTGTTGTTCACTGCATAATAATTGGTCTGCCTGTGCCTTTAGATTGAAATGCATACAACCAATGTCCTGAAACATAGCTATGCTTTCAGAAGATGTAAACTTGTTTCCCAATGGAAAGTCCCGAGCACATAAGATTCAACTTGTTTCAATAAGAAATGAGTTGAGTGATATTTATACAATACTTTATATTACTTCTGTTTTTCAGTTTAAACAATTGAATTTTAAACATTATTTTTTGCCATCTCTCACATGTTTGTCAGTGCCAGCACTTTCAATCCATCCACTGCCAGCAATGGGTAATACGTTGGGGAAATTTCTGATTCAGAAAGGAGTAGTGTAGTTTATAATAAAAGTTAAGAAATAATTATTAAGTTTTTAATTCCTTTGAAAGATTAGTGTAATTCAGTGTATGACTTTCAGCCTTTTAAAGTATTAAATAGTTAGAGTATGTCCATACATTAGTTTACATAATTAGAATACCTATGTTTTCATTTCTGTTGTTTTAAAGCAGCAACTGTAGTGACACTGATTTCATTTTTAAAAGACATAAAGCTTGAAATCAAGGTGAGGTTGTGGTTTTGCTTCCAAGAATAGCTGTCATGCCATAGAATTTTGTTTTGCTCATTCCCTTGAACGTGACTTGGAGACTTGCTTTACCTTCTTCGAGACATGAACTACTTCTACCTGGGAAGTAAATGAGGATAGAATATCCCATGAAGAACTCCCTCAATAACTATGTTTGGAAAGTCATCTGAAAAAGAAGAAAAAAAAACCTGTTTCCTTATACATGTCAATATAATACATATGCTTTTGTGGAACTTAACAAGGGAAGGCCCACTATAATTTAGGATACTGCATCACTCTACTGTTTATCCACGGTGGGGATGTGCTATTAGTAATGCTGCTTCAGCACTAAAGCTACTTTAGTACAGCACTGGGCATTGCATGAATGTGCTGCCAGATTTGTAGCTTATTGATTTAAAAGGATGTTCTAATACTTAATGCTGCTAGGCTCCAGCTCTTTATCTGAATCTTTTCTCACAAGGAAGATGGATTACACTGGCAATTCAATTTCTAACAAAATCTCAATATACTTGAAGGAATTCCAAGATTGCTACTGGGAATACTTCACAGCAGTTTTTCCATTGTGGTTTACAGCTATGTTTAGTCCAAGCAGATTCAAAGATGCCTGTACCATCATAGGAACTTCTCTGGAACAGTACAATTGTAGGCTGTCTATGGAACATAAAAATGTCATATTTCTATTGTATTCAAAGGGGGGAGGAGGATGCTATATTTTTAGCAAAGATGCAGAGGGAATGGACACTACTTTTCACGTTAAATACACCAGTAGTCAATCCTGATGAAAAAGTAATAGACCTTCCAAAGAAGCAGGAAGGCTATATTTTAGTAAAGGAAAAATCCTTTTCAAATACATCATACAACAACTCCTACTCATCTAACAGTGGGCATGTCTACATGTTCATTATGCACTGTAATTACGGTGCATTAAGTTTAGTACCTGTTCCATAAAACATTTAACGTATCAATGTAGCTCTAATGTATAAATGCACTGAAACAAAATCCCGCAGGTACTTTCGAACACACCCACCTGTATGACTTAAGAGTCAATCTTCGTTGGACCATTTCCATTAAGATTCTGTTGTTCATTATTGGCAATTCTGGGCTTTAGGTTACTATTTTAGATTACTATCCTTGGGACTCTTAAAAATGTTACATAAAAGGTATTTTGCATGTTTAAATAAAAAAAGCTGCCATATAGAAGGAAAGATGGGCTCAAAGTTAAAAACAGTATTAGATGCTTTAAGCAACAAAGCTCCACAGGCTAGTACATTTGTGCCTGTAAATCCCTTAGGTGCTTTTGAAAATTTAACAGAATAATGTGAAAATCCAGTGTCAAGATAGATTTGAATCTAATATAGAGCTAAAACATTATGTGCTATAAAGCTATTTTATAATAAAAATTGCTGACATCCAATTTTGATCAAGTATATTGGACAGAAAACATGGGAGAATGACTTTACAGGTTTTGAGCCAACACTTTTGCAAGATTTTTTTAAATGCAAACGGTTTGAAGATTTTGAATGACAGAAGGCATGCTTGCCCACAATAGGTTCTTTACCCTTTTTAAGAATGAGAGAAATAGAAGCAAAAACAGATGAACTGAGGAAGGTCTCCTTCCTCTTCTAGATGATCAAGAAACATCTACAAGGAAGCAAATAACAGATCTCAGTGCTGTTTAGCGTTACCCCTTCATAACTTCTGAGTAGCACCCATGACCAAAACTATTTTAAATATTCCAGCTCATCTCCTTGCAGAGAGCCTGGACAGTTGGGAGGGAGAGGAATTGTCTAGCAAGGACAAATCTACCTTAGCCTGTGCTCATCTCCCCAAACCTCACTTATTTCCTCACCTTGTGGCACCTTTCAAGGGATCTGGCAGCACCTTGTGGCACCCTGGTTGGGAGTCAATATACTACTAGAAAATACAATGTAAGAGAAAGATGCTTACAATGTTTTTACATGGTGAAGACTGTTGATAGATTACAGAAAATTAATGGAACTGTGCAAAGATGAGGGAAGTTCTCCTCAAATTACATTATCCTAGAACCTCCAAGCTGTTTATAGCAAAAGCCAAGAGCAACATAGTGTTAACTGTGCCATTTTATTTTGTGTGTATAAGCATGCCATTTTTGAAAAACTGAAGCACCACGTAAAAGGCAAAGAAAGCTGAAAGCTACCTTACTATAAGTTTTTAAATATAAACAGCCTTATTGAAGGGCTAAATAATGCTGTTGTTTTGAGTGCTACCAACACAAGTTAGTTTACATCTCACACATTACAAGAAGCCATTTGTTTTTGATCCAAAGTTACCTCTTAAAAAATACTTAAAGAAAAAAAATCAAAATTAAACTGAATTCCCAAAGGCTTTGATAAATGCAAGTCTGTCCTTCTTTAGAGCACAGTTTAGAACAGAAAAATATAATTATCATCAGAGAATTACATCTGCTGTAACGAGTCATGCAGCTGAAACCCTGTAAAATGGGTTGAAAATGTAGGTCTTAAATCTGTACATTTCCATTCCACATGCCTCAAGATTTTTCATCAAAAAGGAACTTTAGTATGGAAATAACTTGCTTAACTTTCAATTTACTTACCCAATTACTCATAATTAATTTAAAAAAATCCTAGAGGATATAAAATGAAAGATGAAGATATGATTTCACTTTCTATATTTCTGAGCCCAAAGTCAGAGTCACTGACACAACAGCATGTGGAATCTGTGGAACTGCTGCAATTTAATTTGTGAAACCAGATATTGTTTTGTTTGGCTCCTTCTCTTCCAAAATAAAATAAAAGGGCATTTTTTTGAAGTTTTACTAAGTTTTGAAGTTTTTTGAAGTTTTACTGGGAAGGATTTCACCTTTGATGTTTATTAGTTGCATATTTTATTCGATAAACTCAAAGAATGAAAGCTGCTATAAATTTACACTGTACTCCAAAGGTATTCAAGCTTAACCTGCAGAGATACTTTATGTTGCCAACTCATAATTTTATAATGTCACAATACATGATAAGTGTTTTTTTTTGTTTTAACTCTCAGCTTCTTGATTCATATGACCACATAAAAATTTCATCTTGCATATTTAAAAGAAATGCTGGCATTCATGGTTGTGAAGACAAGCCTGAATATGCTAAGTAACTATACCCAAAGACTCAAAGACCAAAAGCCAAACGAAGAAACTTCTCAAACATACTATTTAAAAAGAACCTCATGCAGTCTAGCTTTTATTTTGAACATATGGGACTTGTCAAACCGTGGCAACGTCAAATAATTTCCTATGTTATCTACTTAGTTTTTGTGAGTGGCCTATATCATGCTTATTAAAAAAATAGTAATAGCAATTTGTCCAAACTCAAATCCCCACTTTTTAAATTTAAAAATTTTAATTTACAGTTTTAGTGGAACGTTTTTATGTAGCAATGGATATTTACGAACGACACACAAACATATTTCCTTTTACAAAATGTGGTAAGAATAACAGTCCTTGCAATGCAAAAAGCTAGCAATGCAGCAGCACTACGCAATGTGTTTTTTTCCCATCATTTTAAGAACAAAAACAGCATAAAACCTTGAGTTAATAAAAGGGAGGGAGAAATAAACAAGATAGATTCCAACTACCTTTTCCAAGAGTTCTTATGCAGCACGTACTAAGAGATCAGGGCTCAAGTAAACACATCAATTACCCTTAAAACATACATTCTTTCATATAAAAGAAACATTACTGGGGGTGATAAGGAAGTAATAATCCAAGTAGTAATACAAAAAATGCTAATAGCAGATTGACAAGCATTTAGAAAAAAGCACTGATAAAGAACTGGACCTTCAAGGTCAAACCCTGAAGGCAAAACAAGAGACATTGTTAAAAGCAAGAGAAGCAGCAGAGTAAGTCTTTTTTGGTTTTGTTTAATTGAGTTCACAGTAGATTTGGTTAGCAGAACAATTGGGAAAAAATTGCATCTTCATATAAATCATCTGCTCCAATTAGGATTTTAAAGGTCTTTTATACGAGAACTAGTGCTTTATTGGCAGGTTATTAGAATTTGGACTAGTGTCGCTCAGCAAGTCCTGTATTAATAATAATGCGGTTTATGTGGTATAGGGTCAGATCAGTAAAGAGCTGTTAACAGATGACAGGTTTGATTACCATTGGCTTTAGGCAAGACATATGGATCCCTTAGGAACAGCAGCACAGGCTGGTGGGACAGTTTGCTGGAAAGGTCAAGAACAGGAATGTCAGTATCAAGGGACAGTAAACAGAATATACTACAAACTAGCTTTGATAAAGTGAGGTGATCAAGCTGCTCAAATAACATTGGTTTGTTTATAGATGCAAACTCTGGCAAGGAACAAGTTTCATTTTCTGGAAGCGAAACTCATTACTGCTTTCTCTCTTAAAGTGACCCCATCAACTTGAAATCAAAGTAAAGATATCTGAAGAGTAGTGACATTAAGCCCTCCCTGAGCCTTCCTGATCCTGGGATGCTCTCTGGTCCCCAGGATAATTTAAACCAGAGCTGTCCAACTGGTAGCCTGCAAAGGGTTAACCTGCAGCTCCAGGCTGCTGCTGCCGCCTCTTGCTCCAGCTGCAGCAACAAACAGGGTCTTTTGACTCCCCCTCTCATCCCCCAGCTTCTGCTGCTTGACCCAGCTCCGGCAGGGTGTGGGGGATGACACAATCTAAAATGCTTGCTAAACCAGCAGCCTGGAGCATTTGTGTGTCAGGGTGGCACAGGGGAACCTGCAGTGGTGAGGCAGGGCACTGTGTTGCATGGGGACAGTGGGGTGCCCACTCGTGCGTGGTACAATGGGGTGGATGAGTGCTTATGGTACAGCAGGTTAAGCAAGCATGCACGTGCATTTGTGTACAGTGTGCAATCCCTGCTCGTGCTGGCCCTGGCTACAGAGATGCTGGACAGCCCTGATTTAGACTTCTCTGAGAGCTCATCTCAGCTGCTCTATGGGCCACAGAACTGCCCAGAATCTTTGCAATGCTCACCCCAAATTAAAATCTAAATTAAATCATTATAGGGTTACTAGTGAATTATCCATCAAGAATGACCCAGGGGGGTGGGGGTGGGAATTGAGCACCGTTACCCACCACCCCGCGCTGCTGCGACCTCCCAGCAACAGAGGGGAGAAACTTGCCCAACCATCCCCTCCATCCCTCTCCACCAGCAGCACCACTGGCTTTGCTCCCCACTCCACTAGCCCTGCTCCTCAGAGGCGGCAAAGTACCACCATGATGGCGGGGACAGAGCAAGGGAACGAGGCCAGTTCCCCTCTGTCCCCCACCGTCATGGTGGTGCTCCATACAACCAATGAAACAACCAATGAAACAACCAATGAACCAAGTGAAACAACCAATCAGAGTGCTCTAAGAGCGTTATGGACAGACACACTAAGCCCTTTATTATATAAGAATATTAAATTATCTGTAATTATTATATTAACTTATTACGTTAAACAACATTATACAGTCTTATAATCTCCATTAACCAGTTAACTGTGCAATGCATGTAACGTATAACCGGGGCCTGAGAGAATGCTTTCCACATGGCTTGTGCTGAGCATTCTTCCAGAGCTTTTAGATCACTTCATGGTGCTCTGGTTGTTCTAGTTGGCAAAAAGGTGCCAGAAAGGATGGGGGAAGGATTTCATGCTAAGTCTGAAGATTTTATGTTTATTTTTTCTTGGCTTTAGTTTTTTAAATGCTTCTCTTTCCCTCACTGCTGTGTGAAAGACTGAAAAAAGGAAATACCAGCCTGATGGTACATGGGAAACAGTGAAACTGACCATATCCACATTCCATCAAATGCATGTAAAAACCAGTGTTCTGGCCTCTCTAGCTCAGGGACGGGCAAAGTGTGGCCTGTGGGCTAGATCTGGCCAGCAGTGGACTCCATTTCCCGGCAGCCCCTGCCTGCATGGCTGGGGCCAGTCTCCATGGAGACCCCAGATGCAGCCACGCTGGCAGGGCACATGGCAGGGAAGGGCAGGAGGCTGCTCTAGAGCTGCTGGGATCTTGTAGCAGGGGCAGCTTGGCCTGGGCCTACGGCAGAGCCATGATCTGCTGCCTGCATGCTCCGGGCAGGGGCACACAAGCAGCAGATCACAGGTCTGACCCAGCTCCTTGCAGTGGTGACAGACTGGTCCTGAGCCAGGGCAGAGCTGTGATCCACTACCTGCATACCCCTGGCCCAGAGCCTGCAGGCTGCAGATCGTGGCTGTGCCCTGGCCCCGGACCAAGCTGCCCTCACTACTCCGGAGCAGAGCCCTGCCCTTTCCTTCCATGCTCTCTGCCAATGTGGCTGGGGTCAGTGTCCATGGCAACTCCAGCCTTGGGCTATCACAGTGCAGTGGCTGGGGTCTCCATGGAGACCAGCCCCAGCCATGTGGGTAGGGGCTGCTGGGAAATGGAATCTGGCTGCAGGCTGGATTCATCATTTTGCCCACCCTTGCTCTATCTTATATCCTCCTTCTACAAATAATGGTCATAAATGGGTAAAAAGATTTTTTAGGGTGGCGGTGTTTATGGGTATGTGAGATGTGTACAACTCCATGTGTGAATTCCAGGGTGTGTGAGATGTGCACAACTCATACTGCAACAGATCTAGTGCAGCCACAATAGGTAATAATGTCACTAGATTTAACCTCAAGCTACTCCTATTTTGACATCTGCATGGGAGAAATATTGAAACGCTCCATGTGTATTTATTTATTATTGTGCCTTTGTCCTATTCTTTAATGGTCCATTAAGCCAGTTGCCCTAGGAAGATTCCAAAATTTTATTTTATTCACACCATGTATAGAAATGCTACATTTAGTTATGAATTGCTCACCTTGATTCTTCAGATTCTGTTTCATCAAAAGACCTGCAATAAAGAGGCACACAAACTGGGTTAGGCTGACCTGGGTGAAAGAGAGACCCTTTTTTCTGGTCAGTGGCTGTGAAATGCAAGGCAATGATTATGGAAGAAGCCAGGATTTTACAGTGACCATAGCCTGTAAGTGACAACATCCACTTCACTGTAATAGATTTGCATGCATAAATATTTGGAAGTGATAGGGTACAATTCCCCTGAGGGATATTGGGTGACATCATTACCTACAAGAGAGTAAAGTCAAGTAGCTTGTCCCTAAATCATTAAAGGTGGTATATTTACATTTGGGTTTTTTTGGACCATAAGATTAGAGCATTCATATACCTATTGACAGTAACATGACTGATATCTCTACCCTGGCTCTAAGTGGTGTATATTTTATGTGATACAAGTAAGTTCAAAACCATGATATAAGTGTGTTAAAGAAATATTGAATACATGGAATATGAGCAAAGATTTGCAATTCAAAACTCCCCCTACATTTTGGAATTACCATGATAGGATTTTGTAAAAAAGGTCAGGGTTCAGATCATGAGATTTTATGGAAACACCCTTATTGAGGAATAGAAAATTGCTTTGCATCTCCTTGTGTAGAATTTCCTTTCCATTTTTATGTTATGGGATGGGGGAAGAGTGTACTCCTTTTTGGATGTAAGCAAGTACATGATCCACACACCCTGTCCAAAATCTCTGGTTCCACCATAGGTCTGGGCAGCTCTGAACCAGGGGTGGGCAATTATTTTGGGCCAAGGGCCACTTACTGAGTTTTGTCAAGCCATCAAGGGCCATATGACAGGCAGCCAGGGGCAGGTAAATATTAATCTTCTAAATCATTTAGGGGCCTCACAGGCCGGATAGAATGACCTGTCAGGCCACATCTGGCCCGCCAGCTGCATCTTGCCCACCCCTGCTCTGAACTCACTAGTAACAGCATAGTAGTGTTAGACACTTTCTTGACCAGAGCTAGGTTTTAAAAGCGAAACATTCAGCCCCATGCTAACCCCTTTATACTAGATAAAAGGGGCCACGAAGGTGTAAAGGGCCTCCAAGAGCCTGGATCCAGCCAAGGAGGGACTGTCCTGGTGTAGGAACTGTGGAATATAGACAAAAGTCCATCTTCTGAGACCCTCAACCCCTTCCAGGTAAGCCCTGACATACCACGGAAAGGGCTGCAGAGGCAGAAGAGGACTGTTCAGAAGCTGAGGCCTGCACAAATTCCTATGGGCAGCCAGACTATGCTGCTGGAAATCAGGCATACCCACAGACCTGTCTAACTTACTCCAGGGACTTCTCTGCCCTTAGACAGGTGCTGGAGAAGACTTTAAGCATAACCATGGCTTAAAGTCTCCTTAGCCCTCTCCTCTCTTCTGAGTTGTGATTTCAGTACTCAGCCTCCTTGAGGCATAGCAGAGAATCATAGCCAGAGGTCCCTTCCACACAATCTAATTAAAGCTGGATAGAAACCAGCTATAAAAGTTGTTACACATTTTCAAGTAATAACATTGTAGCTGGTTGGCTTTTATTATATTAAACTTAATATAATAGCTGGATGGACATTTTTATGGCACGATAATTATTGTGTATGTGTGGCCAGTCTCAATATGTTACACAATTAACATATATGTAATGTATGGCAGAGGCCTAAGATCTTAAAATGTTACACAGTCTCTGCTCTACTTAAGGGAGGCTGCCAGTGTGCATTCTCCTGCCTTCCATTCACTGTCTCTTTCTCCCAAGATCAAGCCAGGTAAGGCCTTCCTTACTATGGCCAGTGATGAAGCTGCCACCATAGAAATGACTAAAGACATTCCCTCATTAGGAGACTGGGGGAGTGCAAGCCATGCAGAGATGGTAGGCCTCCATGTAAACAAAAGCATATTCCAGCTGTTCCACAAATTAAGAAATGTAAAACAAGAGCACCCAGATGAGGTCACAATGCACTGGATGTCTTGTGTCAATTTCTTTGAAACACCTGGTGAAAGGAATTTTAAAAGATCATTTAAAAATCCCATGTTTTCTATTAATCTCATCTACACCTGTTATTCCTTTTGCTTTCAAAGGATATGCAATAAAATGCCACATCTCTGTCTTTGTACAGACTGAATTTTGTTTTCTCAGCTTTTTCCAGCCATGTAGATACACTCAAAACCAAGAACCTGATTCTCCTTTTAATTATAATGGCTGTTTAATTATAACACCAAGTTCATTTTAAGTCAATGTAGTTACATGAGTACAGATTTTAAAAAAAAGAGAGACCCACAGCCCTAGATGTTTTTCTATTTATTAGAGCTTGAGTTCTTACCCACAACTTTCTGCCTTTGGCAGAGAAGGCACGTGACGAACATTGAGGAAGTCAAGCAATATTTTGGGAAGCTCTTCGTTTTCTAAAATTATGGTCTGCAACATAGAAAATATACAGCATAATCAAGGTCACTCACAAATTATATGATTGTCCAAACTGCCAAAAGCATCTCCCATCTGCTAAAGTTATTCAAATTTCTCTCTCATTCTTTTTACTTATCACTTGGTAATTACAATATCTACACAAAATACAGTTCTTTATCAGTTTCATAATTTTGCTGCAGCAAACATCTTCCAGTTTCACAGTCTCTGCTTCTAAACCCTTAGATAACTGGGGATCACTGAGAAGGTCTTTCTGTGATGAAGTTATCAGTTCCACTAAATGTCTACTAGAAGTTTGAAATTTCACTACTGGCACATTCATTCAGAAATATAATTTTGTTTTTGTTGCTCCTTTCAAATAAAGCAAACAGCAGCTTACACTTAATGACCTCAGTTACTTCATTTCTAGTAACAAGAAAGAATCCCATCCATCATGGCAGTAGGAAAAAGGAAGACTCCTGTGTGTTCAAGGGCCTACTCAATTTTGTTAATGCACAATTTAGGGAATGTTAACAAGGTGAGTTGTTTGTTTGGCTTGACAGATCAGCTTTCAATGCACTGGTCATATCTATATTGTGATCACTAATGGCAAAGACCTGGCCTAAGAACTGTGTTGACATGCCACACTGTTCTCTAACAATACAGCAAGTGCTGGAATCCCATTCTGGTACATTTGTTTTTCACTGAACAAATGACTTCTAATTTTATTAATAGATTAGTAAATGAATTAACAGTAGATGCAACAGAAAATGGGGAATGGGATTTTTGATACACTTTCACTTATAGATATTTTTTAAGAATGTGAAAGATTTCCTCAATGTTTAACCACATGTAGGGCACACTCAGTAATTACTCTACATTTTTCTTTTAAGACAAAATGGTTTATAAGTGCATGCCACACCTTCCTGTAGGATTAAGGCACTGTTCACGTCACACATACCAGTGCAATCTCAACTTGTCACTTTGCGTACGTGCACAGCCAGAGAAGAGACGAAAAACAGAGTTGTTTCTCTGAGCAATTCTTCATCTTACAGCAGTGGTGCTCAACCTATGAGTGGCATAAGGTCTGTCTGTGGTCTAGATCTAGTGTGTAGGGGCAGTGTGTGGCTTCAGTCCACAGGTGTGATCCAATGCGTCGGCTTGACCCTGCATGCTGGATCTGCCTGCAGTGTGACTCTAGGCACCTGCCCGACCCGGCATGTCAGCCTGACCACGCACAGGGGCAATCCAGGGCACAGGGCCAGGTCACTTGGACCGTGGTGCTCTCCACAGGTCTGGAGATTTGGCAGGGGGGGACCAGTAGAAGCATTAATTGACGCAGCGTAGGGAGCAATTAATGCTACTACTGCTCCCCTGCTGCCAAATTTCCAGACTTGGGATAACCCTCTGGACAGGATGACTTGACTCCGCAGAATCAGGATAGAGGTTAAGCACCCCTGTCCTAGAGGCCTTATTCTGCAGCTTCATATGTAGATGAATAACTTGACTTGCCTTAGTTATGTTTGCCTATGGGTACAGATGCACATTCTTTTTGAGCCAATTCAAAAGGGGAGGGAAGACTCTTGCTTTCAACCAGGCAGCGGCTAGCTGTTACAGTCTAACAGTTACATGTGGACAAGCCAGGAATGATATAAATGTAGCAAAATCTACTTCAACATTGCTTCCTTAGGGGTTAAAGATGGAGCAATTTTGCTACACTGTATCTATCACTTGGCTTGTCTGCACTTAACAGATACTGCACACTCCAGATTAGCAGTTTCCATTTGTAACATTCCCCTTTTGGAAGTGCTTCAAATGTACACCTGCTCATGCCCTAAAGGAAACAACCCTCACAAGTAGTATTACTCATGCATATGTTGGGCTTGCAAGATCAGGACCTAGGTTAGGAAAACAACAATAAATCACAGGGTGAGAAAACAAGAAGCAAGGCTGGGCGATAGGAGGAAACATCACACCATACCAGCTCATGCAGGAGCTTATTCCTATTTAATGTCTTCTTTTAAACTTAGAAATAAAAATAAAAGGAAAAGGAAAAACCATTTCATCTCTTTAGTTAAAGTGATGCAGCAGTATGTGAGATCAACAGCAAATAACCATTTACATAACTAATAAGAAGTTAGCAGTCATATTTATGCCCAGAAAACAAGGATGGACTTAAAAACAAAATTAAGTTTAAAAGAAAATGTGCAAATCAATTTCCTTTTCACTTGTCTTCCAAATCTTCAGTTCAGGGTTTTATACTTCTCTAACAAAAGGTGATGTCATTACTAACATGCACATGTACACATGTGCACACAGAAATCAAACCAGGAGCACAGCTCTTGAACAGTTTTACTGCATATGTTGTTGGTGACACAGTCTTACAGGACAGTAAGACTCTTCATATGGCTCTGAAATCTTGCCAGGTACACAGCCTCTCAGTTCATCTTTAAATGAAGATGCTGCATTAAATGCCATTTCATTTACATTCTGTGGAATCAGCACTCTGCTGCTGCAAAATTCATCTTGCTCTGCATTCAAGTTATACATGACAGAAGGGCTGGGTGGGGGGATGCATATTCAAAAGGTATGTGAATTGCATGATAATGTGCACTGTTTGTGCAACCAAAACACAATTTATTCAGTTTAGCACCACAAAAGAATTGTGGTGCTTCTAAGAGCTGCTTCAGGGCATCCATAATTTAGGCAAGTTCCCTTGGTTCTAGTTCCTGAGTTCCCATGCATATAGAGCATCTTGAGTCTCTTGTCGAGGTTGGGTGCTGGTGTAATATAGGAGAGAGTAGTGGGGGAGGGGCATGTCATTTAACAAGAGAGGCTGTCCAGGTGCTTTTAACAATTTCAAAGCAAGCTTATGTTAGAGGTATAGCAAGGCAGCTCCAAGAAAAAAATAAAAACTGGTATAATTTCTTCTACCTACAGTATAGTTTCTAGGTAATGCCTTCTCAAATGTTATACAAGTATTTTAAGGAATTAAGGAATAAATCAAGACACTACAGAATTATACCAACTAGGGGTCAAATTCTCTGCCAGCTTGCCCAGCTCCACTGACTTCAAAATAGTCTGCTGAGAATTTACCCCTTTGATTTATGTGCTACCAAACTGAAGGGTTGGTGAAAGAAGAGGAGACCAGGAAACAAGACACAGATAAGAAATGTAACAATTCTAAGTGTTGCAGCATTGTTTTTAGTCATTCAATTAAAAAAAACCCCAAACCTTAAATCATAAGGGGCAGGGCAATGACAAGTAACTGTTTTTACCTGGAATAACTCATACCATCATACATTTTAGATTGTCTTATTTTAAAAAATTATATTTTTTCAAACCACATGCTCCTTAACCTTTCAATGCAAGATTGGCAAAAGCAGTACCAGCAAGAACCTGTTTTGTCCACATCTCTAATAAGCGACAATGTGTACAAAACGAGTCCATCTATTAGTCAGTATGTAGCAGCATACTTTAAAAACAGAAGCATTCCCATCCACATGGTATCTCTGCAATAAACTCCAAAACAAATCTGTCAAAGAAAAAAAAAAGCCCTGACAATATGGTTATGAATTTTTCAAGAGTCCATTGAACACAGCTCCAAAACTGGGTTCCCATGCCATCAGCTTAGCTGATTGAAGGGACAGATGCAGTACATCTACTGTCTTCTCCAGCATGGTAAAAGAATTATAATACTTACAGCAAATGTTTTGGGAGTAACTCCAGAAATATATATTTTCAAATTACTCAATTCTACCTGAGCAAAAAGCATAAGCACATTTTGATCACAAATTTTAAAAAGCTGCTATCAGTTATGACCAATAAACTACTACATGCTCCCCAAGACTATAACACTGAAAAGCCCAGTGTTTACACCACTAGAAATGTCTTTTTTATTGAAAGGGTGCAATTATCATTATGTAACACAAATCGCTAAAATCCCAATTTTTCTACCTTATCAGCTTTATAAAATCATGTTCCCTGAGGATGTCATTGATTAGTTGCACATGTTCTTTCAGTGACATCCGAAATACTTAATTGTCAGTTATCTTTTCTCCTTCAGTAAGTAAAATATAGTCACAAAATTGCAGAGGGACTTGTTCTGCCTTAACCTTAGCTAGATGCCATCATGCAGTGGAAAACAGTGCTAAAATATCACAGGATAATGCTCTCCAACAAGGGAGACATATAAACAGCATAATGATTTCCCACGAGTTTCCTTTTTAGAAAATTGTCACTAAAGCCAGTATAAATGGTGACATATCTTCACAGAGGACACTGTGAAATCGAACACTGGCATTCTAGTTAGGTCCAAACCTACTCATCAGCCAATTATAACAGTAACTGAACATCTTTCTGAAAACTTGGACAGGACCACTTCGCTAACCTTCCAAGATCACACTACAACAATGCATTGTTTTCACTGATTGATTTTTTTTTTTTTTTAAACAAAACAGTTTTAAAAATTCATTTCTTGCAATCATCTTTCACAGTTTCTCAAAACCCATGGACTACCCTTTAGTCAGAAGAGTCAGTGCAGTGAGTTAAGTTGCAAGGTTTCTTAGAGTCCTTAAAACCTTTTCCATTCAGTCTAGTTTAGTTTGAAATGCCGCACTGTGAGGGTGAAAAAGTTCATGACAGTTTTTCCTCTCTTCACAAAGAAGAATGCTTCACAACACCTAATTCAGTGGTGCAGTTAAAAATGGGGGAGAAAAAAAAATCAATACATCCTAGCTACAGTAAGTAGGCTGGAGTGTCAGTCTCCACTGGGACTAAAACCTACAAGCTTTTAAAGCGCTTTACAGTCCATATTCTTCTATTTACCTTGCTTGCAGCAGCTGCTTACCCAGGCCCATGAAATGCACAAGAACATATTAAACTAAAAACCAAGTAGACTAGATGAACCAACCAGACTTCTAAGAATGATCTCTCCTTTTCCTGAAAAAGTAATAGCAGATGTGCTCCTGCTAATCTTATCTAAATGCTTGTGATTGCTTGCTTTTCCATAGAATGGTACCATATTAAAGAATTTCACATTTTTCCAGGAAAGGCATTACTGTATATCATCAACAAGTTGCTCATTTACAATTTTATTGTATGTTATTATCAGAGCAGGTCCTCCTCCCCCCAGATGTTCAATAACATATGGATTTATAAGTATAAAAGGAGGTATTAGCACACTTAACTGTCAGGATACAAATGCAAGAAACATAGCTAATATGCCCAAAGAAGTAGAAGTGATGCCGAATGATGAATGAAACCTAGCATGTATATATTTTTCTAGATGAAGTGATTCTCACAACTGGAATGTTAAGTGAGGGGTTCTATCTGTAAAGGAGACCTAGAAAAGGAACAAAAGGTAGAGAGAGGATATCACCTGCCAAAATATTTACAAACCCCAGAGATATATAATCTGATAATTAAGAAGCTTAGCTGTAATATACTGTACTTTGAGTTAATTTATGACAGATGGAAAATAGACTGAGGAACTGTGGTTGAGGGGTGAGGAAGGGGCAGCAGCTTATTCAGATTCCCTAGGAGTGGAGAAGAGCTGAAAAATTCCTAGACCAAGTATTGCAGTCACAGTACTCTATATTTATGGGGAACGTTAACTCTCAAGACATCTACCGGGTGTTGAGTATAGCTTGACATCTATCAGAAAACGCCAAAGCTATGCAGAGGACAATTGAATTAGAAAGAAGAACAGCCACAGAAAGGCAAGACAATTGCTAGGTCTACAGTAACGGTGAGCTGAAAAATAGTGACCATAAGCTACCTTCATAGTTATACTCAGTACTTACCTCCTTTCAAAGCATATTACAGAGATAAATTATTTTACTTGGACTAAATATATTAATGAGTCCTGTGATAACTTCATCCTGCAGAAGATTAATTAATTTCAGATTTCTGGCATCACTTTATGCTTGTGACTGTATAAAGGCCGTATGTGTAGGTAATATGGCCATTATGCCTCATTTGTAATGAAATGTACAGTATTGTAAAATATTTTTAAAAACATAAGCAGCATGGCACAATGGATGAAAAATATTAGTATCTATGAAAATAAAACATAAGAGTAATTTAAGAAGAAAAAAAACTAAGGTACAATTGCTCTGAAAAATAAAAACGAAGGGAAAACAATTCAATGTCGCTTCATGATGGACTGCTCAAACATTGGAGGGTTAAAACATACCTGTAACAGAAATGAAGTAGTCAGTGGATCTGAATGGTGAAAAATGGAAAAAGGGGAACATAAGATTAAATGAGTTAATGCTAGTCAGAAAGGGTATACAGGAAATAAGTAACAAAGGAAGTAGGCCCATTTATGATGACAAAAGAGAAAATCAGCACTGGGCACATCTACACGAGATACCCTAATACACAGTAGCCTACTTTCCTATGCATTAGTGTATCATGGCAAAAACCATGATAATGAGCTAATACACAGTAGAATTAGTCTAGCGCTCACTAAGCATCACAAAAATTGTTCGCCTTTGCTACTGTGCATTAGCGTGGGCTAATGCAACTTTATACAGTACTTCATATTAGAGATACTAAACTTAATGCGCAGTAGTAAAGGCTCATTAATGCACTGTAGACAGGCCCACAGATTCTAAAATGGCTGAGCTACCAAAGTGTGTTTTAAAAGTCAATGAACAATTAAGACAATAGACAATTAAGAAGTAATTAAGATCATGCCAATATCATTGTTGATAACAAGCAGGGAAAATTCACTGCAACCTCCTGATGACCTCACACGCAGTAGGTATACTGTATACTGTTCTCATCACCTTCATGCCAACAAGATGTTGGGTGGCATTTAGAGAAAACGGACAAGAATGACAAGCAACTATTTTATAAAGGATTAAAACAGGGGTGTCCAACCTTTTTGAATGTGGGGCCAGATCATGAACTTTTTACCATCCAGTGGGCTGGCAGGAGCGGGCGCTTGTGTGGCCTGTCCAGTCTGACCATGGCCTGGGGCTGCAGGGGTCAAGGGGTGCCGCCAGTCCCTGTTGTGTCCTCCCTGCCACCTGGGCAGCCTTGAGGATGCTCCCACACCTTGTTTCCTGGGCTCAGCAGTCAGGGGGACATGTGGGGACTGTACAGGGGGGTGTGCGATGTGCAGGGACACCCCCCTGCTCCCTCTCACCCAGGCCAACCCGAGCCTGAGCCCAAGCGGCAGGGGTCCCTCCCTCCCTGGGGCACACAACTCAGCACCGCCAGCATGATGTCTGTGGGCGTGGGGAGGCGGAAGCGGTGCCAGCTTCCTTCTTCAACAGCCACAGTAGCAGCAGCATCTCCTGCAGGCCTGGCCACAGCATCCCTCTGAGCCAGCATCCGTGCCCCCTGTGCCACCTGCCTGCTGCACCGCAAGCTGCTCCAGCCCACGCATCCAGCGGGGCGCAGCACAGGGTGGGGCTGGCATGCAAATGAGGAAGGGAGGGTTGGGGCGAGGAAGGGACACAGTGAAATGAGGGGGGAGGGGAGGAGCCTTACTGCATCGGCAACGTTAAGCTGATGCAGTACATGTGGGAAACTTGTCCCTTCTCCAGCCCTTCAGCAGCCATTAGGAAGCTGCTGAGGGGCTGGGGGAGGGATAAGGGGTGGAAATGAAAGTAAAGTATTTACTTTTGTTTCCCATCGCAGCACCGCAGGCCTCAGAAAATGGCTTGGTGGGCTGCATGGTGGCCCGTGGGCTGTATGTTGGACAAGCCTGGATTAAAAGAATTGCCTATATGTTACATACAAACACACTAAAGCAAAAGAACATTATTTAGACTGCAAAGACACAGTTGAAAGTTACGAAATGCCAGATTCATGGTTTCTCATGCAACTGAATTCTATCTCCTGTGTTCATCCTGTGCATTGGAGGAGGCAGAGGATGATGTTTCAAAGGGAAAAAACAGAGTAAGTAATTACAGAAGATATCATAACGCATACACATAAGAAAGACATATTAAGACTTTAGACCCTTAAGAACGAAAGAAGACTTAGTTCCTTAAAAATTTAAGGAATACTTAGTTCTGGCATTTCATAACTTTTAAGTGCTTGACTTTTCAACCCAATGCTCTTCTAATTCTCCTTTATTTATTTATTGGATACAGTTACCTAATTTTTTGTTGTTGTTTTTTAATATGTAATTGCACCAACCTCTTGACCACACATCACTTATAGGATTAACCCTAAATCTACAGCATTGCTGCACATATTTCCAACACTTGAACTGCAGAGCTCAGTGTACTAGGTACCTCAGGGGCAGGCAAAATATGGCCTGCGGGCTAAATCTGGCTCACCAGGCCATTCTAACTGGCTTGAAGGCCCCCTCCAAAAAACAATTATTACTGGCCTGAGGCTGACCCTCTGAAAGCCAGCGGGAGGTGGGCTTTCAGAGACTGCGTGCCATTGGACTGGGTAGGCTCTGTTCTTCCACCTCCGTGTGGTTCCTGGCACTCTAGCTGGGAGCCCCATGTGGAGACAGCAAGTGTGATGGCGTGTGACTGGACAACTGGTTCATGGGAAGGGGAGCTCCTGCCTGCAAGTGAGAGGGTGGATGTGGAGTTTGTGGTTGGGTGTGTGCTTCCTTGCCATGGCACACAGCCTCTGCTGCCAGCAGCAGGTGGCAAGTCCCGGGGGTGCTCATCACCTGCAGCAGACCCTCTAGACAGTGCACAGCTCCCAGGAGCTGCATGTGGTGGCACAGAGCTGGTCCAGCCCACTGATGCAAGCCTTTGAACCACTCTGGGCTAGCTCCATGCCAGCACGTGGGGCTCCCAGCACTGCAGGAGGGCACTGCAAACCATCAGTCAGTCTTTCATCAGTCCCATGGGACGCCCATGCCTGCTATGGGACAGGGAGATCCGGGTGATGGGGATCCCCTACCCTCCATAAATACTGACCTCATGAAGGAACACCTTGAGAAGCTGGATACCTTCAAGTCAGCCGGCCCTGACAATCTGTACCCCAGGGTACTCAAGGAGCTGGTGAGCGTCATAGCCCAGCCAGCCCCTGGCACGGATCTTTGAAAACTCCTGGTGCTCTGGTGTAGTGCCCAAAGACTGGAAGGTGGCCAGTGTGGTGCCGATCTTCAAGGAAGACAGGAGAGTGGATCTGGCTAACTACAGGCCCATTAGCCTGACTTCTATCCTGGGGAAGATCTTAGAAAAGTTTATTAAGGAGGCCATCCTTGATGGACTGGCCCAGGCTAACATCCTAAGGGATAGCCAGCATGGGTTTGTTGCGGGTAGGTCTTGTTTGACCAATCTCATTTCCTTCTATGACCAGGTGACCTATCACCTGGACAAGGGAGAAGAGATTGATGTCATATATCTTGACTTCAAAAAAGCCTTTCATCTGGTATCCCACGATCACCTCTTCGCCAAACTGCCCAGTTGTGGCCTTGGCTCCACCACGATCCACTGGCTGGGAAACTGGTTCCGTGGTCGGACCCAGAGGGTTGTAATCGATGGCAGTCACTCATCGTGGTGCCCTGTGACCAGTGGGGTCCCTCAAAAGCTCTGTCCTGGAACCCATCCTGTTCAACATCTTCATTAATGATGTGGACATTGGAGTCAGGAGTGGACTGGCCAAGTTCGCCGATGACACCAAACTTTGGGGCAAAGCATCCACGCCAGAAGACAGGCGGGTGATCCAGGCTGACCTGGACAAGCTCAGCAAATGGGTGGACGAGAACCTGATGGTGTTTAACACTGAAAAATGCAAGGTTCTCCACCTTGGGAGGAAAAACCTGCAGCATCCTTATAGGCTCGGCAGTGCTACGTTGGATAGCACTACAGAAGAAAGAGACTCGGGGGTCATCATTGACCACCAGATGAACATGAGCCTCCAATGCAATGCTGCAGCTAGTAAAGTGAACAAAACGCTGGCTTGCATCCATAGATGCTTCTCGAGCAAATCCCAGGACGTCATTCTCCCCTTGTACTCGGCCTTGGTGAGGCCGCAGCTGGAGTACTGCGTCCAGTTTTGGGCTCCACAATTCAAAAAGGATGTGGAGAAGCTTGAGAGAGTCCAGAGGAGAGCCACGCGCACGATCAGAGGTCAGGAAAACAGATCTTACGATGACAGGCTGAGAGCCATGGGACTCTTCAGCCTGGAAAAGCACAGGCTCAGGGGTGATCTGATGGCCACCTATAAGTTCATCGGGGTGACCACCAGGATCTGGGGGAACGTTTGTTCACCAGAGCGCCCCAAGGGATGACGAGGTCGAACGGTCACAAACTCCTGCAAGACCGTTTCAGGCTGGACAGAAGGAAGAATTTCTTTACTGTCCGAGCCCCCAAGGTCTGGAACAGTCTGCCAGTGGAGGTGGTTCAAGCACTTACATTGAACACCTTCAAGAGTAAATTGGATGCTTATCTTGCTGGGACCCTATGACCCCAGCTGACTTCCTGCCCTTTGGGCAGGGGGCTGGACTCGATGATCTCCCGAGGTCCCTTCCAGCCCTAATGTCTATGAAATCTATGAAATCAGGCTGGGCTGGTTCCGTGCTGCAATGCATGGCTCCCCACTGGAGTGCTAGAAGCCCTGTATGGAGGCAGCCCGGCCCAATGTTGGGTGGCTCTCACCTGTAGTGCCAGGGGGCTCTGCCTACTGTGGGCCATGGGTGCCCCAAAGGCCCACCACCTGCTGCTGCTGCCAGTGGCAGGGTCTGTGCTGTATGGGAGAGGGGCGTGGTGGGAGGGCCCATACCAACTCCACAAACTCTACATCCAGTCTCCCAACACCCCAGCACAAACCCCACACATTCCCACAGACCCCCCCACAAAGCCCACTCCCACCCACAATATACAAGAGTAAGACTTTATTTTGAGCTATTATGCAATGAAGTCTATATATACCATGCAAACGCATGTAAATCAAGACTTTTTTAAAATTAAATTAAAATATGTTATAGTAAATGTTTGATTTTTAGTATACTACTTTTTTTTTCTGGTTCCAAGATGGCAAGTCCTCCCTCCCAAAAGGAGTACTTCTGGAGGAAAGAGAGGAACTTCCAGTGGAAAAAGCCAGGGGTTGGGGGGGTGGGACTTCCAGTCCCAAGATCAGGGGACAGGGCAACTGTCAAGGGGTGGGACTATCCTTGCAGCCCTCGGCAGTTCCCCAGAAGTCATTAAGTGGCTCTCCTGCTGAAATAATTGACCATCCCTGAGCTAGTAGCTGCTCTTCTGGGATGATGGAGGAAAAACTACTGAGTTCTGAGGGTGACCCATGAAGGCAAAAATAGTCTGGTCAAAGAGCACAGGGAGGTTCTGCCCTGTACTCTGACATTTAAAGTAGGGTGCTGGGGGGACAAATAGGTCACTGGTACCAGGTGCTTATACCAGAAGAATTTGCAATGGAAACTATGAACACACTGGCCCAGTTTCTACTCCATGTGGTGCCCCCAGAAAAGGGCATGAGCTACTGGGGCCATATACCAAATCTAGATTTGAGTAGCTCAAACTGCCTCTGTTTATCTACTTTGTTATGGCTACTTCAGCACTTCCCAAGTAATCCCAATATGGCCTGCTGGTGCCATTCTGGTGACAGATTTGTGAGCCCAGTCTTACATTGCTAATATATTCAGTTGTTAGTTTATTGTACTGAAAAGTTTCCTACTGATCAACATGAGTGAGTGAAAAGACAGGATTATTTTTAGCAGGTTATCTCAGCATAAGCTAAATGGAATTTTGTGGGGCAAAGAAAAGGCACTTCCCTATCTAAAAATCATTTTCTGCTGCCAATATCAAAGGTATGCTTAACAGTGGAAGGCTGAGAGCTTCTAAAAGAAGAGGCCATGAAAATCATTTATACCATTTTGCTCTGATTATAAGTCAACCCTATGCAGACCTAGCCAGAGTGACCTGGACAAATTGGAGGATTGGGCCAAAAGAAATCTCATGAGTTTTAACAAATGCAAAGTCTTGCACTTCAGATGGAACAAGCCCATGCCCTATAGGCTTGGGACCAATTGGCTAAACAGCAGCTCTGCAGAAAAGGACCTGGGGGTTACAGTGGACAATAAGCTGAATATGAGGCAACGGTGCCCTTGATGCCAAGAAGGCCAACAACATACTGAGCTGCATTAGTAGAAGCATTCCCAGCAAATTGAGGGACATAATTATTCCCCCTCTTCTGCACTGGTAAGGCCACTCCTGGAGTACTGTGTCCAGTTTGGGCCTCCCACTACAGAAAGGATAGGGACAAGTTGGTGAGAGTCCAGCAGAAGGCAATGAAAATGGCAAGGGGGCTGGAGCACATGACTTATGGGGAGAGGCTGAGGGAACTGGGCTTATTTAGTCTGCAGAAGAGAAGACAGAGGGGATTTCAGCCTTTAATTACCTGAAGGTGGTTTCAAAGAGGGTGGAGCTAGACTGTTCTCAGTGGTGGCAGATGACAGAACAAGGAACAATAGTTTCAAATTGCAGCAAGGGAAGTTTAGGTTAAATATTAAGAAAAGATCTCTCACTAGGAGGGCAGTGAAGCACTAGAATGGATTAGGTAGAGAGGTGGTGGAATCTTTATCTGTAGTGGTTTTTAAGGTCTGGCTTGACAAAGCCCTGGCTGCAATGATCTAGTTGGAGATGGTTCTGCTTTGACTAGGGGGTTGGACTAGATGAACTCCTGAGGTCCCTTCCAACCCTAATTTTCTATGATACTATAAGTTGATACCGCATTTGTAGGTTCAATTTTAGGAAAAAAACCAGCTTCTTACTTGAATATAAATTGATAGCTACAGATAAAGACCTTTTTTTTTTAGCAACTGGACTTAAAAAAATCCCACAGGAGAATCAAATAACTAAGGAAAAGGACCCCAAAGGGTTAAATGCATTATAAGAACTAAAATAAAAAATTGCATTGAACAAACATCTGGACTTGGTATTTTAACTACTTACACAAAAATACTGAAAAATGAAGTCTGCAAAAGACTGTAGGGGCCTTATTATGTAAGTTGAATGCAGTTTTTATGAATCTTTTGAAGGGAAAAATGGCAGACCTATAATCAAAAGAATATAGAAATTAGTAATTAACAAATACTAAGCAACCAAACTATAGCTGCAGCTACCAGTTTCCCTGAAAGATTTGGAAGAGGTAGCAAAGGCAGGCAAGCAATACACCAATAAAAATGATTAAAAAAAAATAACTAAGCTGTGAAGATGTGCACATACTTTACTGTGGGTTCAGAAAATCTTATTGTCTCCATAGGCATTTTCTGTTTCTGACCTACACTAGTTACATCATGGTCCAGTCTGTATGCTCTTCAAGGCACAAAGCAGATCTTTATTTGATAATAAAGTTTTTGTAACTTAAAACATGATCATAAATGATGAAACAAGTAGGCTAAAACATAACTATCAGCAAGTACTTAAATCAGTGAAGGCCAACAAAAGAAAGAAATGGATAAGACAGATTGAATAAGAACAGTTGGGTGTAATAGGATAGACGTTTGCAAGGATTTGTAAACTGTGTGCCGGGGGAAATTCTTAACAAGGAGATATATTCATTACAGCATGGGATCTTCTCTCCTTGGAAACAGATGAAACAATCTGTTAAACTGGACAATACCTTTGATACAGAACCAAGTTGACACTGGCAGTAGGACAAAATACTTACCTAACAGGATTTTTCTATGCCCAATTATGTCTTCAGGAGACAGAACAAGTAAGAAATTGTCATCTAAACCAGTGGTGCCCAACCTTTCAGCCCTAATGGGCCAGATAAGTGGTGAGAGATGAGGCCCTGGCTCCATGCTAGATCATGCCCAGAACTCTGGGTTTGGGCTCAGGACCATGTCATCTGGCCTGCAGGGCTTGGAAATCTGGCTGCACGGGGAGCAGTGACAGCATTAATTATAACTGCTACCTTACTACCTAATTTCTTGACCTGTAGGAAGCCCTGCAGGCTGCATGACATGGCTTTGTGGCCTGATATGGCCAGAGATTGAGTACCACTGATCTAAACCATTGTTTTGTATTTGCTTTTTTAAGTTTTTAAATTGAGCTCTCATTTAAAGTCACCATTACAACCTTGTTCCTTTATAGCAGAAAGAGACCAGATCCTGGTTGTTAGTTTTCAACAGAGAATTCCCCCATTGGAAGGGAACACATTGGGCCTTTCTCTCTGCTGCATCATCCTCTCCCAAAGGTGTGAATAAGTAGCAACCAAAGACATGATAAAGGAGTGTTGGAACTCTGTTCTCTATGCTGAACTTTTGCTGAAGTGGGTGGTTTAAGTGTCAGTTGCTTAAAATTGGCTCATACGGGGACTGAGCCAATGTAGAATAAGCACAGGTAACCAATATTCTGATAGCCCAACCTCCTGCACTAAATGAAGCAAGGCAAAAGGCAGGGCAGGATGGCACCTTAGGGCATTTAAACATGTACTTTTTTTGTCCTGTCATGCGCTGGAGATCTGGTGCTTCGGAGCAGACTCAATTAATTGAGCAGTGCCACAGCAAGGAGTGGGGGGGTGACCACCCTGGGCACCGAACTGAAGGGGCACCAACAGGCACTGCCCAGCTGGAGCAGGGCGTAGGATGGAGCCATGAGAAGCTCTTCAGGGGGCTGCGGAAACAGGGTTAGGGCGGCTCCCACTGCTGCGTGCAATCCCAGGCAAGCATGGGGGCGTGTGCCCCCCAGATCTGTGCATGGGGTGAGGGCAGGCTGCTGTTGTGGGTTTTGCCCCAGGCACCAAACTTCATTACTATGGCACTGTAATTAAGACTGCTCTGCATGCAAGCTGATACACACTGTGCTGCACCACATGCAGTTGTATAAGCAGCAAAATGAGTGTCAGTGCGCAGAAAATGGCAGTGGTGCTCTTTTGAATTAAAGCACCTCCAATGTGTTTCAATTCAAAAGCCTGCCACCACCATTGGTGGTGGCATGCAGGCTATCATGAACTTCTAATGCTTCTAAAATTAAGTGTTTGAACTGATCCATGCAATGGAATAAGACTGTGTAGTTAACTGCAGAGGCTTCTGCGGGGAAGGACCATCTCTTTAGTTTCTCAGTGCTGACGCACATTTCACCACTTATACAACTGCAAGCATCAGCACTTATACAACTGCAAGCAACTGCAAGTGCTGGATGCTTTTCAAAGTGCCCAGTGATGCAGCACTTGCATGTGTAAAAATGCCCTTAGAGACTAACTGGTTCAGAAAGGCATAAGCTTTTGTAGGCAACAGCCTAATTCATCAGATCATAGAAAAATCAGGGTTGGAAGGGACCTCAGGAGGTCATCTACTCCAACCCCCTTGCTCAAAGCAGGACCAACCCTAACTAAATCATCCCAGCCAAAACTCTTGTCTAGCCAGGTTTTGAAAACCTCCAAGGAAAGAGCTTTCTCTACCTTTCTGCTCTGAAATGGACAGAGACAGGAAGGAATCCAACAGTTTACCATTTCTCTGATCTTCTCTGCTCTCTCTTAAACACAGATATATTATTTAGGAGGATATATTCAGAGGCCAGAGGAAACCAAGGCATAGCAATAAAAACCGCTTAGTATTCAACACCTAGCACAAAAGTCAGATCCTGAAATGAGATTTTTGGTTTGGGTCTCACATATTCTTCTTCAGTCAGTCACGTGATCAGAGTCAATTAGTTACTGAGTGAAAGTCAACACTTATTTTCTGTGTCCAGCCCAGCCCTGCTAGTGTGCATCCACCCTACTATTTGCTCTTCTCCAGTACTTCCACAGAAATGTCTTATCCTTCTATTTGGAAAGATGAAGAACAGAGGCAGGGACGTAGTCTCATTTTAACTCTATGACTGTGGAAAGTACAGCAATAGTATAGTGATTCAGGCCTTTGAATAGGGAGTGAGAGATTTTAAGATGAGGGAAAGAAGTAAGGAAAAGTAAAGGGAGGTGTAGCCAGTGGGAAGAAAAGACAGTTGAAGTGGAAATATATTGGGAAAAAGTAATAAAGCAAATAATAATAAAGTTAACAAAGAAAACCAGCACGAAAAGTCTTGAAAAACAAAATAATTTTGAAGAAAAATAACCTTTAAAAAATGTATTAGAAGTTACCTGGCAGAAAAGACTGGAGAGAACTGGTGCAAGATTAAAGAACAAATGCAAAAGGAAAATACAATACAAAGAATATACTTTTGTAGAAATGTGCTCTGGATGTTATCTAAAATAAGCAAACTGTATATAATTCAAACAAGCTAGATAGTACTTCATGCCAGTGAACAAAAAGCACAGCTGCACTAAAAGCATTTTCACATGCTTATAATTTTCTAATAAAATGCTAGACAAATATTTCAATGATTTTGCTGGCCACAGTCAAATTTGCCTTTAAGAAAAAGTTTAAACAAAGTACTGTCATCTATTTCTGAGTTTTGGGAAAGTGAATAAAATACACCTCCTATTATCCTAGACTGTCACGTTTCATAAATGGAAGTAGGCTGCTACTTACTATCCCAAAGGCAAGGAGCCAAATTCAGCTGAACTACACCCCTGCACTGGGGGGGGGGGGGGAGGGGAGTGACAACTGGCATCAAGTACTGGCTCTGCATCGCATTCATCTCTCCTTTGATCCCACAGAGGCTCTTCCTTGTATCTGGATATAACACAACCCAGAATATTGCATCAGCTTGTAACATGCTGAACATATTTAGGAAAATAATGCGTTAAAATATGTGAAGTCAGCTTGTATGGATTTTATCTATCTATCTATCCATCTATCTATCTAGAGAGAGACAGACATATTTTTAAGGCTATAAAATGCAGTTCTCTTAGATGGATGTCTTCTTCAGAAAGATGCCCTAAAATCTGTTTTGCTTTTTTGGCCTTGATAAGGATCATATGGAAGGCTAAAACAAATATAAAACCAGAAACTTTTATGTAAATAAAATTGTTTCTAACTAATGAAAACTTCACATATATCCATGCAAACGCAATGAATCTAGAAATGCATTATTCACTCATTTCCATCGCCTGCAAGGCTAATCACAAGGCACTGCAACAGAAATTATTCAACTCCACAATAACACTTCTTATATTGTCTCAATGATATTTTCTTACTAGAGGTTTTGGGTAAGGATAAACTCCTGAGAAACGATTCAATATTCCCATTGAAACTAATTACATTAAGCAGAAGGTACCTACTCCAAGTCAGAGCAAGAGAATGCAGAAAGCTCAGGGAATTCATTGCACTTGGGGTAATATGCTCAATTCGAAAGAGATACTTCTAGCCTGAATATCCACAACTCCCCTCATTGTGTCATTCCTGCCAAGATACAGAAGAGATTGCACAACTGACCACAGGTGTAGGTGCATATGAATATCTGATTCTTTTCAGGGAAACAGTAATCACCCAGATACAAATCTGGATTCTGAGTTTTTTGTTATAATTTAGTGTATTGGAAAATCCATTGAAAGAAAATCTGTAAGCCCCATTTTTTAAATTCTAGGGCTAACTTCATGTTTTCAGAAGCTTTCCAAATGCAAACCAATACGCATGTTGCATTGGAAGAGGTTAGAGATAAGTCTATCTATGCGGAAGCAGAAAAAAGTACTACATAATTCTAGTCTGTTTTTCTACTGTTGATACTACTGCATAGCCAGCTAGATTTCCAGGAGGGTTAACTTCAGTTCTGTAGCCAGTTACTAGAATGTAAACGGTTTTCCCCTTTGAGGGACATTTCTAGAGTTTTAAACTCTGGAAACCTTTAGAAGCCTCAAAGTTTGGGGGAAAATACTTTTGCTTTGGGTAGAGATAAATAATACAGGGACAGGGTAATTCTTTAAAATGGTGAAAACCAAATGTTTTACAAGACAACAATTATAAAAGCCATTCTTACTGTCAAAGACACACAGATTTGTCAGGTTGCTCTTCATCACATTAAACTAGGTCATCTTAATATTAGTCCTTATGTTTAAAACATATTCTTTGATTCATTAGAAAGTGACACCCAATCACAGTAATAACAATGAAGCAATGCTGTGCCGACAGCATTAGCCATTGATTAAAAAGCACCTGTTTTCCAAATGACCAAGAAAGGTTTAATTTTTCCGCAACATACACACTTTCAACTTGACATTTTGACTTGACATGCATTTAAACAGAGCAAGAGATCTATGTATGTAAATATTCTATATTTAAAATTTGCTACTGCTATAATTTAAAGGCAAAGACAGATTTTCTTTTTACTTAGGTGGCTGCAATTCTTTACCCTACCAGAAGTGTTTAACTGTCGAAACTTGTTAACTTCTAATTTGCATGCATTTTATAAAATAAGAACAGTAGCTTGATATACCTGAGCCAAAATAAAATTTGAAGATACGTCAAAGCATTAAAGTAATGGAGCAGAGTAACAAAGCCTTACTGTTTCAAGCAGAAGTTATATGCAAATTTTAAAAAACTGTAAAGGTATGCTTAAACTTCTGATAAAGATCAAACCAAAAATATAATGTGAAAAGATCCCTGTCAAAATCTTAGTGTGGGATGTACATTGAAGGTGCAACTCAGAAAACTGATTTAAAATGAAAAAGATCCAGACAAACTGTTTACAATTTATTCTCCCGAATACTAATGACAATAACAAAATTAAAATGAAGGACACATGTTCTTAATAGTGTATGTTCAAACTGTGGAAGTCAGAGGGAGAAACCATTAGGTTCAGAAAATTTTAAACACTAGATATTCACACATCAGAACTGGATCCATCTACTTAGACCAACTGTATCAACAAGGACTGTTAACCTTCTTCTAAACACAAGCTAATGATTACCCGTAGAGCTTGACGGGATTTGTTCTTTCCATGTTAAAATATATTGGTCAGGAACAGTAGTGGGATTTCTCCTGTCCCCCACGCCCTCTTCTGCAGCAAGCACAGCATGTTACTGGAGGCAAGGTACAACTCCAAATGGATTAAAATGTTTTGTTTTGTTTTGCTTTTTTCCAGCCAGGTAATTTCTACATTCCTGTGATGGTATGGCATGGATGTGTGCATGTACACGTATCCTCTACTTTACACTTTGCCTTTTGTTTTGGTTTTTTTGCTATTAAACAATTCACTCAGAATCATAATACTGAATTTGAAAAATTACCTGATTAGAGAAAATGTCTTTAAAGTAGGATTTTACTCACTTCACTATACTATAAGCCTAGTCACTCTCACCCAAACCTCCTGCAGTCTCACCTCACATTTCAGAAGAGGTTGATCGCTAAATGTCTTGGCTCTATGATGTAGTAGGGTTAGCGTGCCATAGCCCTGATGGTTTAGGAAATGTATGAAGATGATATCTTTTATTGGACCAACCGTATAGTTGAGAGAGCTGTTGGACAAGTTTTCAGGCATAATTGCCCTTTCTCAGGTCAGAGAGGCAGACGCAGACTGGGATAAATAGCAAATAAAAGACTCTATATGAACACAGAGTTAATACAAAAATCCTTGCCATTGGTTCCATGAAGCACAGAGGCAAGTGCTTCATTAATCAGTGAAGTCAAGTTTGTAGAATCAAGCCCTGTGTGTTGGAGAGAGATTTCACCCTCCCAAAAGTCATTACTTTTTCAAAATATACCAAGTACACATGCCCAAATGAAGAAAAGGGTACATTTGTGACAAGATGCTTGCTACTTTTGTTCCTGAATGCTTATGAATTTGATCCGCAATGGATACCACTGTTGTATGGATGCATCAGTTAGATACCACTGGTTTTAGAAATTCTAGAGCTAAATAAAGGAGCTTTCCTTTTCTGTCTAGACATATATATCCAACTTATTATTTACATACAGCCAGTAATCTAAGCTGTAAAAAATGTTGGGTTTTTTTTTGGACAAGGACAAAACTGTCTTCTCTCCCTCACTTCAACCCCCTCCCAGGCAAAAACTCACCTCTCTTTCAGTAAAATGAGCATGCCTAGTTACATGCTGCTCTGTAACTATAGGAACAAATCAATAGCAGCTGAATGCCATCTGCTTCGGGCAGCAGAACAGCACCAAAAGTGTGAGCAATGCATCTTCCCTTATTGAAAGGTTATTTTATGCAAGTAAACAATTCATCGTCTTCTTGCACGCTTGATGCTCATTTACCACTTTTGATCAATAAAATATGCAAAACAACAAAAAAATTGAATCCTAAGAGTAGTTCTGATGCCAGTGTGATAGTTAATCAATATCAGGTCTCTGTTCAGTAAGGCAAGCAGTAGGGGTACTCCTATTCTATGAACCCATGAAATCTGAAGAAATGTGTTGGTGTCTTTAATACATGATACTTTGTGAAAGTAAGAGAAAAAACTTTTAGCTCACAAGTTAAGCAGAAAAGGAGTTGAGATGCAATGTTTTAATTATAAATTTTTCTTATGCCCAAAGTACACGTGTGTCAGACAGTCTGGTACTTTTTAATTTTTTTTCATTTTTTACAGAAACAAAGAACGTGCTGTAAAATTGTTGTTACAGCAACAGTTCCATGAACATGGATGTTTGGTTGGACTATAGTAATTAAAGACATGTTTTGGAGAGCAACCCATTCAGCTTCTTTCTAAACCTGCTGTGCCTTATTAAGTCTTGGTTTTCAATGTATTCATGTTTCAGGTGAACTCAGTTTTTCTGTTAAAAGCAAACTGCTATGGGAATTTCTTTTGCACTGTGTTTCTTATAGTCAGACCACAAACTGCCTTATTACATTAAGCCTCCTGACAATTGATTCAAGTAGAATACTTCTTTCCCAACAAAGAAAACTACATCATTTTACAGATATTGCAGAACAAACTCTCCAATTTAAACTGCTTCCTAAAATAATACAAAGTACTCAAAATGACAGAAGTTGTTACTTACACAAACTCTTTTTTCAAGTGGACTACATATCCTAATGCTGAACAAAAATAAACTTTAATATTTAAATAGCTATTCTGGAAAATGTACTACAAAAAGGAGGCAGCCAAAGTTAACTTTAATTGTAGGTTTTGGCCATCAATGATTTTCTTTAATTCGCTTTCCTGATAGGCATATAGCAAAAGAGAAAAACCAATGAGTGAAAGGCAGAAGTATTAGTAATGCTGATGTTCTGGCTGAAAATAACTCTTTTCTTTCTTTGTGTAAGACATTTTAGGTAGTGTTTTCAAATAAGAAAATTACTAAATAAAGGAAATCAAATCTAAAAATATCATAAGGAAGTTTCTGTGTGTGTGTGTGTGTGTGTGTGTGTACACGTACACAAACAAACCCCTCCCACCCCCAATACTCACACCCACCAAAATAACTATATTATATACTATACTGTAAGATATAACTATATAGTATTTTCTTTTAGATTTTTAATGCAAAGATAGTTTGTCTCAATCCAATATCACAAACTTTTTCAGAGAAAATTTAATTTAAAAAAGCTGAAAATTGCTATAGAAGAGATCCACAATTGAGAAACAAGCTTGTACTCTTTGACTCAAGCAGTATTTTCACTCTAAAGAGCAGCAGCATCTCACATATTTAAAGAGACAAGGAAAAATAAGTCCCTCAATTATTCAGTTCCATGAGTGAGATGTGTTCATTCAGCTATCCATAAACCAACTTGTACATCTTTTTTTTGAATCGATGGTAATTCAATAAGCTCATATTTGCACATACGAACATGTCTCTTAACAACTTTACATCAGATCAAGTGATGAAACTAATTAAATGAAAAACAAAGTGTTTCTTGACACTGTGCTAGTGTGTGAATTAATTGTTAATCTGTAGGCACCTGTAAGAATTTTCTTTGTTACAGTCTCTCAAAAGCTCAGAAATGTAGAATTGCTGCAGCTAGCTCCCATTTCTACTTCACCAAGCTTGGACCCAGTAAAACATTCTTTTTTTTTTTATATAAAAACTTAAAAAAATAAATATGGGTATAAACTGTAGTTTAACCACAGTTATATAAACCAAATGATTTTGATCAAATTAATAATATAGAACATGGCTGTGGAAGTGCAGTAGCTTTAAGTCAATGACCCAACTAGCAGCAAGGGTATAATTTAAAGGAAGAAATTTCCAGTGCATGCACCGTTAGCCACAGTGAACCTGTTACTGCTCTAAAGGGAATTGTTTGCCTCTTATTAGATTTTCTACAGCACAGCCATAAGTGATAAATGTACTGCTGTACTCACTGTCAAGTTAATCAATGCTGCCAAAGTTTTGTTGACCTAACAGTAATCCATAAAGTGAGCAGCATTTTCTCTATCCCTATGACATCTCAGTCCACAGTGGGGATAGGAATCCTACAGCAGCATCTTTAAAAAAAAAAAATGAAAAAAAAAAAAACAAACAACCCCAAAAAAACCCTACAATGGAGGGGAGCATGTTCAAAATTCGGTCTTCAAATTAGCAGGCTGTAAGGATTTTTTTTGCTTGCCTGAGAAATTGTTTAAAAACCAAACCCACTTAAAATGGATTCAGTTTGATGGTTAAAACACTAGCAAATTGATAACTTCACAGTTGATGGATCCTTGCCTACAAAAAAAGGCTTTAGGAGCCTTCAAAGCAAAAACAAAATAGCTGTGCTTTAGAAAATAGTATGCTCACATCTATAGTTCAGTGCACTGCTTCCAACAGAGCACAGAGCAGCAGTAATAAGAATGGTAATGTGGAAATAGAAAGCATGTCTTTTGCTACATATTGGTGTAATTCAGAATACAAGAAAGACAGGACCATTGAGGAGAAGAAAAAAAAACCCAGGAAGCAATCCATGGCAGGGAGAGCTGCCCTATAAACAAACTGCTGCCATGCTCTCACAGGCAATTATAGACATATGAAATATGAATTCCAATTGATTTTTCTTCTAGGGGTCACTCTGCTCCATGTTTTACGCACTCTAGGCATTTATTTGGGCGGCAAACTGACAAGTTTTTACAGAATGAACTGAGCAATGTAATCCTTGCTCAATCACAGGTACTTCATTGTGGCTTCTGTTCCTTGACACTTGTCCCTCCCAAAACTCACTAGCAAGGGATTTCTTGATAAAGACATGGAACAATGCAATTACTGGGGAAAAAGGCCAAGCTAACTTGACCAGGGAGTGCTTATTAACCTTTTCTGTGCCAATGACAAATGAATAGCATCAGTCAGAGGACTACATTTATCACAACGTAGCAATTCTATAGCAAATGCTACAACTTCACCATAAAGTCCACATCCTTATACAGAGATACAACTTGTCCAAAAAAGGATTAATTCTGTCTGCAAACTGTGGCTAAGACCTCTATAACTTATACCGTCATAATTTTACATTTCTTTAAAGCAAGTTATCTGAGCAAAAAAAAAAAAAAAAAGTTACAATATCCCTAAGCTGCTCTCTGCAAGTCACGTGTTTCTGGTGGAACACAGACACGACGGCCCAAATTTATAACCAGGAACAGCTTTTCTTTTTTTGTCAGCTATAACCCCATATTCAGGGGCCCATTAGTCAGCATAGGAAGGGAACTTTAATCTTTAACAGTAGTTGCAAAGGAGGCTGAAGCTCAGGTTTCACAAAATACCATTCCCTTGGCTATTCTGGTCACACCTACACCAGTATCATTTGCTTTTAGGTGGGTTCCCATGGAAGGGAATCTGCAAATGCTGCAACCTCCCCAGAGGAAATTCTGACACAAAGAGCCCTGGCTTCATTACAAATAGGCTTCAGAATTTGAAACTGAGCTTAAATTGGTATTTTTATCGCACTCCATGGCAGCCCCAGGGGCGGATGGAGTATTAGTGTAATACCGTGACTAAGAGAGCTAACACAATCCTTGGATGCATGAACAAAAGAATATAGAGAAAAGCAAAAAGACTGCATTAGTGAGACCAGACGTAGAATATCATGTCCAGTTTTGGTGTCCACTTTAAAAAGATGATGTTGACAAACTGGAAAGGAAGTAACCTGAAATCTGAAACTATTCAGAACCTTTTTCAGCACACAAAGGCTGACCTGTAGTATATTCACCAGTAGGGTGCAACAAGAGTAGGTTTTTACACAGTGGGTACATCTACACATGAAATTAATGTGACACAATAAGCTCCAGAGCAGTTTGTGCTGGGGTAAACTGTTCCTGGTCGCAGCATCTATAATATATGCCCAGGACAGCAGCAATTTGAGCCAGGGTAGAACAGGCCCCTAGCTGACTGGGTTCAATTTATGCCCATGGTCACCATCTACACGTGCGTTTCAGCACAGTAAAGTACTCCACCATAAAACAGTACTGTCCCCAACAGTACTAACCTACGGCAGAGTTAATTAGTTTACCATGCCCTATACCAGCACACGTGCAGACTGTGATGCTTTACTGTGGAGCTAATTAGTCTATTTCACAGTAAAGTGCACATGTAGATGCATCCTGAATGTACCAGTTTAAGAATAAAAACAACAAGCAGGACAGAGATCTTGAAACGGTGATGAAGAGGCTGAATTGGGGAAGGAGGAGATTGCCATGTTTTCTTACATGCGCCATGTACGTTAAAAAAAAACACAGCCTATGCTGGAAATGGGAGTGTACATTAATGTGAGAAATATGGTTAAGCAGGTTCCGCCACTTACCAAGCAAAAGTGAAAATAAAATCTGTGCACGAGCCACTGGGAGCAGAAAAATCAGCAAACTCAGCTCCCTAGCTGCTGCTACTCGGTTATTTACTACAACGAAAGATCTTTTTTGAGAAAGAGAATGAAGAAAACCAAGGTGTGCATCTTAATGAAGGGCATATTGTATACAAGAAACTATGGTATGTAGCAATGTATAGGAAATGAGATACAGATGCAAAATGGAGGACTGGCATTTAATATGTTGTTAAATGGGTGAAAAAATGCAGTAGCTACTTGGAAACAATAACCAGCTTCTGCATCTTTATGTGCCTAATGTCATCATAACACTAAGCAGATCTGTAGTAGTCACTGAACTGCCCTCTACCTTATCCAAGATATTTCACCCTATTGCAAAATGAGAGACAAGAGAACATGAATCCCAACGGAAGGCATTTGTAAAAATATTTGTTATCCATTCTCCTCTACTATTGACTTTTTATATTGGTGGTGGCTGAAAGTTTTTTGCTTTAAAACAATAACTATGCATACTTTTGCAGAATGGTAATACTTTTCCCCAATATCACTGCTACCCAAGTCTCCTTTTTAGCCTCTTGCAGTATTAGAGAACAGATCCATTGTAAAATCATTCCCAAGTACTTAGAAGGTCTTGCACCATAATAACCCACACTCCCATCAATGCCTTTTATTTGAATGTTAAATAATTAATACAGGGATATACAAGTTAAACCTGTCTGGGTTTATGGAGTTATGAAAAGGTTTCTTTAGCCCTGGCAAAAGTGGATATGTAGAATCACAACACAGAACCATGCTGCCGATGGTATAGAAAAAAAGTATATTTTCCAGAATTTATAGAATTATTTTAAATGAACACAAGCGTTCATTTGAATGCATCAACAGAATGCCCATGACAAGGTGTTTAAATGGGACTGTCCTGGGAAAAATGGAACATATGGTCACCTTACTTAAAGGTCATATCAGTGCTGTAAAAAACTGCTGTTTAGGAAAATGGTTTTTAAAACAGATTCAGGTAGGACATTTGTATTGCCAGTGTGGGTGGGTCACAGGACCACCCAAGACAGAAAGATAGACAGGGCCAGAATCTATTTTGCTCATCAAAGTGATACTTAAGCATCTAGGGACCATATTGTATCCCACCCATTAGAAAGGTCAGAGGACTTAGACATCTAAGGACTTTTCCATCCTGTTTGAGCACCTGAAAAAACTGTTAATACAAAAGGATTCTCTTCCTCCTCACTGATTGTTGGTAGCTCAGTCTTAATGGTAAGGTGGTAGTATGTTACAAAAGTAGATGCATTCATGGATTTTCAGGGTCTCAGGCTGCAACAGGCATACTTAGGTGCCTAAATCCACTTAGATGTACAATAAGTAGAATAGACTCTATTTCAGCCTGCTCAAGTGCCTGAAAAAATGTTAATGCAAAAGGTGAGTGGATCCTCTACCTTCTCACTGGTTTCTGGCATTATTTTTAAGCCAGTAGTTTTTCAGGGACTTGAGCAGGGTGGAATAGGATTGCCCTCAGGCTGCTGACAACCATTTAATTAAAGGCGCCATGGGATCTGGTAACATGAATATAATTGGGAGCCTCATCTGTTACAAACACATAGACAGAGGTAACATGAAAAACACTGAGTCAAACTAGTAACAGTTTAGGCCCCTAGAAAGTGTGTACCACTGGTAACTATTATGACTACTAAGAGCACACCAATTAGGTTGTGTAAAGACAGAAGTCAGTGGCACCCAATCTTTCAGCACCATGGGCTGAGAGGTGCGGGGTCAGCCTCTGGGTGCAACCCAACACAACTGTATCTGGCTATGCATCAATCTAACTGCACACCCATATCTGGCTGCATGCTGGTGCAATCTGGTGTTCAAGACCAGCTGTGTTTTCCAGCCTATGGGGCTCCCCACAGGTCCAGAAATTTGGCAGTGGGGGAGTGTCAATTGACACTGCCATAACTCTGTTGCTGCCAAATTTCTGCACACTACTCCGCAGGACAGATGACATGGCTCCTTGGGCCGTAGCTGGCCTGTGGACAAGGGGCTGAGCACCCCTAATATAAACTATGCTTAACACCAACTGCAGCACTAATTTGTAAAAAACTCAAAGTTCCAAAATAAATATAGCTTTGTTGCAAACTTAAGTGCTGCACAGAAGCCATGTTTATGACGAGACATATATTGGTGATCTGTGATTTGCCCATACCTGTTATTTCCTGCAGCCTCTGACATTTACTGATTTCTCACTGGAGTTTACTTTTTTACTGCAGATGTAATATACAGTTTTACTGAGGAAGGAATAACAATGCTAACTTTGAATAGTGTTAAATATCTGGAGATTGGGGTATGACATTCTGGAAAGAGGAGAAATGAATCAGCCTGATTTTAAAACATAACATTTCCCCTTTGTGCTAAATTGGTCAGTACAGTAGGGACTGGGCTGTGAAATATTCCTTGTTACTTTATTATCAATGAATGCAAATTTTACATGTTGGCTTACTCTAACTTTTATACTAAGCTTTGAACTAATTGCTCTCAATTAATCTGTTCCACTCTTTGATAGCTTATTTATCAGCTTGGGAAAGATAGATTTAATGGTGCTTGCTTGAAACAGGTTCTTTAATTGGAAACACAAGAGTATTTAGCTCACTTTGTGCTCTAGCAATTAAGGACAATTTGGAAAAGTGTTTTTTCCCTCTACTATTGTCTCCTTGATTAGATTTCCAAAGAAGCAGACAAAACAAATGACAATACTACCTAGCGATATTGGTTCAAATAAAAGCCCAACAGCCAAATTACTTACTATGAGAAATGTGAACCATCCCCATCAATTTCAATGTTGTGGTACATTTATTTCATTGTTTGTTTGCTTCCTGTGTAGGTAAATGGCAATATTGCTTTCAAAATGCATAGTTCTATACCTTCCTTTATACAATTATCCTTTCCACAAATAAGCCAAATCAACAGAAGAAATTATTTTTCTTGATTAAGCGCCCGCATTTCTCTTGGGATGAAACCAAACAAACAATTAATCTTTCCTTATTTGTTCTCAGAAGAGCCTGTACTCCTTAAATGCACGATAACCAGGGTACCTGTGGCAGCCAGTCTGCAGCAATTAGGTTTGAGCTGAAAATGAATGGACTAGAGTCAGAGTGCCTGATCTGCTGAGAGTTTCTACAAGAGGGCAAGGTTACACCAGGAAAATTCCCCTGTTGTGGAAATAGTGTTAAAAATTACCACTTGACTTCGGCATAATTAACAAGGTTTGGGAATTTATATGAACTAAGTAATTGGAAAGAATTAGCAAGAGATATATACATTAATCTTCCCCAGTTTAATGAAATTAAAGACTCCAATTCTACTTCATGCTTCGTTTATAGTTTCTGCAAACTTTTTATTTCACCTGTAGATCAAGAAAAATATACTAGATAAATACACAAAGGTCACATAAGTGATGTAAATGCACTACAAACAGAAGATGGTTTTTACATTAATGTTATTTGAGGATTTTGTTAGGCATAGATGAAAATATTTATCAGGACATGTGCACTGGAACAAACTTTGTGAAGCTTTCAAGTTTTAATGATCACTGAACAGTAATTGAAATAATCCATATCAGATCTTATAAATACAGAAGTTATTTAGCTAAGTGTATTTATTTCTCAGTGGTAATCAGGTTAATTCAATTCCACCTTAACTAAGACATGTTAAATCAACAATACTAGTAAAGTGAGTTTTGTTACCCTGAATTGTGGATTACTATTTTTTGGATTAAGGAAGCAGGTGAGAAGGGATAGGTAAAGACCAGTATGACAGGCTGGGTTATCAAGGTGTGGGTTTAGAAAGAAAGTACAGTATAGCAAGTTAACAAACATTTGTGATTCTCCTGTGCCACATCTGAGGAACAGAATTTACCGCTTGAATTCAACTTTAAATCCTTCTGTATTATCCTCAGAAAAGCCACATATTCACATCTTACATAAATGCTAAGGAAAGAAGATGTATAAAGTATATTATGTTTATAGTATCTGTTGTAGTGGAAGAGTGATGTAGTCATGATAGTCCAGAAATTGTGTGAGAGACAAGGATTTCTTAGGGAGATATCTGTTATTGGACCAACTACATAGTAAGGATAGAGGTAGACAAGCTTTTGAACATAAGACCTGAGTAAGAGTATCTTTTGTTCAAAAGCCTATCTAACTGTATCCCAAATACATAGCTTGTCCAATAAAAATATATCAAAATATTCAGTTACATATGTATGTAACTGAATTAGGAGAGTCTTGTTATATTAAAAGGGCCCTGCTGACCAAAATTTGGCAGGGCTGTTGCTGTTTTCCCAAAACCTCACAGGGACAATTCAAGCTGTCATTTCCCTTTCCCAACTCTCTTTTAGCATCTGTCAGAGCATATCCTGCTGCCTAGCAGCCTTTCTTGCAAGAGATTTTTTTTTATCCCTAGGCAGCTTTTCATGCAGCCCCGTTGAGGTGGGAGCTCTACTTAGTATTGGTGTAACACCATAATGTGAGTTGTAGGATTAGCATGGTTTGCAATGTATTTAACACTGCAATCCAGGTACGACATAAAACAGCTCACAAAAAAAGCTGTATTAAAAGTAAACTGAGGGTGAAAGATCAAGTACTAATATGACAGCCCACGTAACTTGAATTAAGCTCCTTCAGCATGTACACAACAGACCTGTCTTTAATTATATGAGCACATCCTATTTTTTCCACAAAACCTGCTTCATTCAGCCCACAGGATGGAGAACATTAACTAAGCTCCTACTCAACAGTTTTTCTTCCCTGAATATTGAATATGTGACCCTGTATCCTGTTTCCTGCACACTATTCCAACCCCAGATGCTATCCTGAGACTCCTTGACCATCCAGTCCCAGTCCACTCTGCTTTCCAGTCTACCTACCTAACTGGTCCCTGTCTCTACTTCCAACTCCTCCGTTTCCTGAACTCCCTGTTTTCCATCCCTCTATCCAATTTCCATCTGCTATTTAATCAGGCAGGTCCTTCATCTATGGTGCATGGATATCAGCAAAGGGAGGGAGTTAACACTACAGGAAAGGCAGCCCCCCTCCACCTCCCTTTCATGTCCGCCAACATATGTGCACTCTAAAACTTCTTAAAGAAAAGTTCATCAGAATTTTTTTAATATGGGCAAAACAACATCTTTGTTTAACCACATTCTCAGAAATGGCTTAATTTTTTGGATAACATGTAGTATACATATATTCAACTTAAGACAGGCCCCCTGCCACAAGGAAAAAAATAAGCCCAAATGCTTTAATTTTGGCTAAGTTAAAAGCAACTGAAACAAAGTGTTAGACAACCTTCATAATACCTAGTGGTAAAAGCCCATCTTATAAAATATCTAGTATTATGGCTGCAAAGAAAAGAATGGAAGAAATTAGTGATTAAAAAGTATAATTAAACTTCTGTGTGTCATAACACAATACTTTATCATTGGCAAATCAACTTTCCCATCATCCAAAATCCAGTAGGAAGCTTTATAGTATTCTGTTTGTTTAAAAAAAAAAAGAAAAAAAAATAATTTTAGGTTTAAAAACTCACTCTGTATACACATATTTGAACGGGTAAGAAACACTACGGAATTTGCCAAAGAATAAGAAGCCAACAATTTTTCAAAAGAAACTTACTTTAGTGCTGCTTGTATTCTAACACGTGTACGTTCATGGCCAGAGCAATTACAAAAACTTACTTGCTCCTGCAGTATTTTAGCTTGACAATACCGAAAGTTTAAGTTTCAGCTGTCCCCATTTTATAGTTGACAAGTAATTTTATCTTCCCTCCAGCCAAACACATCTACATCTAATAAACAATCATGCAAGAGAAGGCAGGACGGCTAGTCTAGTGCATCACTTCCAAGGCTGTAGGTTGCTACTGGGCTCCAAAGGGTTGTGCCCACCCTCCACCCTTCCTTCATGGCTAGACTGCGCAAGAGACTTAACGAAACAGAGTTGTAAAAAAGGCTGACAGTCTAACAGATTCTATTGGCTATCGTACTGGACTGGGAGTAATGACATTTAGGGTCTGTTCCTGGCTCTGATTGTTGTTGGACCTTCAGCAAATCACTTCATTTCTTTCTCCTCTTAACATCTGTTTAGTCTATTAAGGACATAAGCATACCAGGGCAGGGAGCAGCTCATTTGGAATGGACCCTGCTCTAGCTGTGGCCTTCAAGTACTACTGTAAAATTACTATTACTATTATAATTCAAAGAGAATGAACAATAAGTAAACTAGCAGCTTCACATCTAAAATGGTCCTAAAGCTTCACATAAGTTTTGCTTTTAAGGCTACAAAATTTGCTTTGAAACAGGCATGGAACTTGAGTAAGGTTCTCGTAAAAGGAAACAATCTTGCAGCCAAATTTGATACAGTGAAAAACATAGCACAAACAGAGAGAGAGAGAGTGTGTAAGTAAGAAAACCCCCTATGATGAACTGTTAAATCGATGTTAACAACACTTAAAACCTCTCATGGTAATTTAAAAATATATAATAAAGGCATTTTTAAGCATTGCCTACAAACTTCAGAAATCTCTTTGCTTTCACAAAATACACACCTTATAAATATCTGCCCTATAAATTATGAGTTAAATACTTCTGTTGCTTTCCCCTTCACCTCAGAAAATATGTAATCCTGCATTTCCCAGATACATGTCTTTTAAACCAAACTTCATCCAAATGCAATGGTAAGATTCCATAACAAGACCCCAAGAAACGTGTATGCACAATAGGATCTGAAAACAGCTAGTAGCAACAATGATGGATTTAAGTTATTAACAGATCAAAAAAAGATGGATGGTGGTCTGCTTTTCTTAATCTACATCATCATCTAGATCTATTTAAAGATATGTGGTGCACTAACAAAGTTAGTTAAGGTTTCAATAAAATCAGTAAAATAATCTGCCCTGTTACATTGAATCTGTATCGATCAATAAAATCACTTGTACTAGGAAAGTACTGTTAAGTACTGACAATCCCAGCCATTAATATTATTTAACACTCTGCTCACAATCTTTAATGAGGACAAAGGACATTTTGTCTTTTTACACTTAACATACCACTGCTTCTGGAGCTCTTTACAGATACAGTTCAACCTTGTTTACTGAAGACTAAATGCTGGCTGGGGAGGGGGGAGAGAGAAGACACTGAATAATTTTGGATAATTGAGGGGATTTTCAATTTGATTAATAGATTTTGGGTGACAAAAGAGTCTTTTTTTGGATAACAGGCTGTTTCAGATAAAATAGCAGTTAAAACGGCAATTCACAGTAGTCAAGATCTACCTTCTCCGTCCCTTTATAAAACTCATAGCACAGTATCCATCTTCAGTTGAAACAAAATCCCATGCCAGAAAAAAGAAACAGATATATAAATATCTGTTATCATGTATTTGATGAAGAATTTTATTTGTTTTTTTTTAAAAGCCAATTCATTATTAAATTGAAATTACACTACAGCAGAGGCTGTGTGGTCAGAGAATAATCCTGGAAAGAAAGGATTATTCATAGACTTTGAACTAGCTAACTAATGATACTGAGAAGTCAAAGAGAATCTTACCCAGTTCTTAGCCTCAGAGATGATGAACATGTGAAACAGAGCCTCATGGGGAAAACTATAGGTCAGGAAGATACTCTGGGCTTTAAGGCAATGAAGGAATAAATAGATAAACACCATTTATCCATTTATCAAATGGATAAATTTGATAAATTATCAAATTTATTTATTTGTGCACATTTTGATACCATTATCAAAATGTGCAGTCTGTTCAGTTCAACACTATAATTCTGACTTTTAAATATACTGCTCATTATTTTCTATGTGTAATCTAAACCACTTAGACTCATAACAGTTTTACAAGTCGTCACACAGTAGCATCTGAAATTACATAAATTCACATTGTATTTAGAATAGGGATTCATGTTGCCCTTTCCATTTTATATTGGTGATGCCACTACACATACAAACCCCAGTTCAAATTACTTTAGTAACATGAAATTTGTTTAATGAACCATAAGCACATACTTAAAGTTAAAATCATTGGGACTTGTGCACATAGTAGCCAGATATAGACATTACACTTTTACCAGTATAAAGAGATCAGAAACCAGTCTATACCCATGACAGAACAGAAGTTTGTCACACAGACTGGTTTAAAAATGGCAGAATCAGGTCTAAGATTTGTCCCCATCACCACCAAAGGGCAAATGTGTGTTCTGTTCACTACTGATCTAAACTACGCTGCTTGCAGAAAACTGTGCAATTTGGATCTGTTCTCCATCAGGCTTTTTGAATGTCTTTACCTAGCCACTAAGTGCTCTGAGGAACAGGGCTGATTTGCTGAATTGGGGCTAATATGGAGCCTTTTCCTCTGTATATCAAGGATGGGGAAGTGTAATAGTTACGAACACTAATAAAGTTAAATACGCATGACGTAAATATACCTTCATGGGGTCAATGAGTATGTATGATATGTATCCAATTTCTGTTACTTGATGTAATCTATTCTAGCTAGGTAAAAGCAACACATAAATAGTTTGTTTCTATGTATTTATCTTTCAATAACTTTATAGAGCTATATAGGTATAACAACACGGGTTTACTGACTTCCCATCTCCATAGATACTGATGGGGCAGTTTAAAAAAGTTATAAAGAACCAAAAGCAATGCACCCTAACTAAAATAATTATTGATAATGTCCTCTTCTATCCATGTATAAAACTGGTTCACAGACTTTCTATCCCCATAGACACTGATGGGCAGATGAATAAATAAATAAATGTATGTATGTGTATTGTGTAAAATTTATTTTACATGTATTTAAAATATATATATTTTCAAGCTGACTACCAGTACCTATGGGGATGGAAAGTCTGTGAACCTGCTACACATATAAAGAAGATGACACTGTCGATAATTATTCTAGATAGTGTGGATTGCTTCTGGTTCTTTATAACTATGAAAAACTTCAAGTGATTCGACTTACTGAGATAATATCCACTCTACATACAGGACACACAAAAGGCAAAAGTGGTTTTGGGATGCATCAATAGAAGCATTAGGTGCAGCAGGTGATAGTGCCTCTCTACTCAGCACTGGTTAGGCTTCATCTACAGTATTGTGGCCAGTTCTGGGCTCCCCATGTTAAAAAGGATGTGCAGAAGTACAAGAAGGTCCAGAGGTGGGCAACAAAGATAGTAAGATGCTTGGAAAACAAGTCATACAAGGAGAGTCTGAAGGAGCTAGGCATGCTCAGCTTGTGCAAAAGGCACTTAAGAGGGGACATGACAATCTTTAAATATCTGAAGGGCTTCCGTACAGAAAAGAGAAAACAACTTTTCTCTCTGGCTGCAGAGAGTAGGATGTGAACCAATAGCTTGAAATTGAGGTTTAGATTGGATATCAGGAAAAACTTTTTAACTGTTAGAATAGTGAGGCAGTGGAACAGACTGCCTAGGGAAGTTCTGGACTCTCTATGACTGGAGGTGTTTAAGAAGAGGATGGACAGCCACTTTTTGGTGATGATCTAGGTGTACCTATGCCTATGTTCTACTATGGGCATTTCTCATGCTTCTGGGCTTTGCTAGTTTCCCCTTCCCCTCCTTTCTGCTACATGTGTCAGAGTGTTTCCTCAGGCACTGGGTGCTGGACACAGTCAAGGCTGCATATTTTGAATGGGGTGTGCCAATGCTCCTTCTGGAACTTAAAGCTGGAGGTTTCTGGATACAGGGTCTTGCCCCTCTGCTCAGGGTCAGATCAATCACCGTATTTGGGGTTAAGAAGGAATTTTACCTCAAGATCAGATTAGTATGGACTGTCGGGGGGGTGGGGGGAAGAAAGGGTTGCCTTCCTCTGTAGCAGGGAGCATGGCCTTCTATTTGGGATCTCTTGAACTTACATTAACAACCTTTTATAGAAGCAGGACACTGGCTGCTGTGTTTCCCTTGCTTTACCTGTGGCAAGATAGAGTGTTATGTCTTGTGCTGTGTCAGGGTTGATGGTAATTTAACAAAGAGTTTAGATTATGGATTGTATAGGATGGTTTGGATAAGAATAATGCTGCGTAAGGCAGGAGGTTGGACTACATGACCACTGAAGGTCCTGTACTTGCTAGGGGTGCGTAAAACAGGGCATATTTGACTCTGATTCGGCCCGATTCGGGGACAGCGATTCAATTAATTCGTCTGGATCACTGTCCCCAATTCAATTCAGCCAAATCCAAATCTGAAGACTTGATACTTATTCAGAGAATCAGCTATTCAGCCATAGACACAGCTTTAAATGCTTTTTCTACATACCACAAGGTACCAGGCATGGCTCGTGAATGCTGCAATTCTGGGACAGATGGAGCATTCCACAGGAGTGTGTGTGTGTGGGGGGGGGGGGGGGCTTCTGCATGCTCCCCTGTGGATCTAAAAGTGGACTGGAAGTCCTTCTGGTCCACTTCCAAGTCTGCTGCCAAGTGTGCTGGGGAGTTCCCCCACACTCCTGTAGGACGCTCCATCCACACTAGCATCTCTGCATTCAGGAGCCGCCCACTACCTTGAGGTATGTAGAAAAAATATTTAAAGCTTTGTCTATTTCTGAATCTCTGGTTCTTTCTGAATCGATTTGGAGGGTTCCAATTTGATTCAGACATATTAAAGGGTCTCCTGTTTCAATACAGATCTGGAGATTCGGCCACCGAATTGGGCCGAATCTCTGCCGAATCAAAGCAGGAACTAAAGTTTCACACAGCCCTAGTACCAGCCCTACTTCCTTATGATTCTAAGATTCAACGACATTCCAATCTGTTTTGTTTGTAACACTTCTGGTGTGTTACTCTAGAGTTAACTTTCACAGTTATATTTTAATTCACACTTACAGGGAAAGAAAAAAATGGGTTAAATAATTCCTTGTGTCATAAAATCCTATTTTCTGTTCCTTCTGAAGTCAAGTGGACATAGAAGCAATATTTCTTGGAGAAAGAACAGCAGAATACTCCCTCTATCCAGAGACAGAGAGCCCTAGCATATGCACAGTATAGAACTATCATGTGCATTGATGGAGATGGACTAGATGACTTTTCTATCTTAATACACAGGCCAACCTTATTCACTTCAGGTTGAAAAGAGTGAAAAAAATGATCAAATAATAAGGGAACGCTGTGGTCTTTATCTTCAGAAAAGTCAGAGCATTCCTTTAAGCAACTCAAAGCAATGAAAACTATAAAGTAGTGCACAATTACATCCCTCACAAAAGAGTGCTGGAGATAACTTTGCCTTCAAAAGTCATATGTAGTGAGGGACAAAGTTAAGAAAAGAAATGAAAAAAAGTTTGTCTTTCTTTTCAGAATCAGAAACAGGGAAGGGTGACTATGAACCTCTTCCTCTTAATAGAATGACTTTGGAAGATCCACCCTTAAAAAAATGTAACTTATTAAAATTAGTAACAGGCTCTGAATAATTTCTCGTTTTTCCCAAGAAAAGTAGGCACTATACAAAATCCCAAAAGATAAAAAGTAGAGATCTCCAATTCTTGTCCCATTTCTGAAACAGCTTCTTGATTCAGCACATCTTTTTTTCTTGTTGATGGTCAGGGTAATTCAAGCTTGCTTTGGGAGCTTCAGGTGAAAGATAATTGCTTCTAGAAAATAAGTTATTTTATTAGTGAAGTTTGTACTGAAAAGCAAAAGTGCATGTACATTTAGGGCATTTTACACTCTGAGAGCCGCTGTAATTAAAGCGTTGTAGCTTCTTGTGTATCAGCATCCCACACTTGAAAGTGGCAGTAGGGGTGCTTGAATTAAAGCTCATTCGATGAGCTTTAGTTCAAGCATCCCTGCCACCATTCTGAAGTGCAGAGATGCTGGTAAATGAGATGTGGAGGCTGGTTGGAACATGGTACTTACTACGCATCAGCAAATTCCATTAATTGAGTCTACTCCAATGCGCTGCAATCAGCGTATCGAAGCAGCCTTGTAGCTCACCTATACGTAACCTTAGAGTTTAGAAATAAACAAACAAACAAACAAATGAAATGCACATACACTTTTGCTTTTCAATATACACACACATATACATACATATATGAGAGAGAGAGAGAGAGAGCGAGAGAGAGAGAGAGAATTATAAGTAGAGATATTTTAAGAACATTTTGTGGACTTTTTGTGCATTTAATTTTTTTCAGGGTCCCTGCCCACCCACCCCCTTAATTCTAGATGTATTTTCTTTCTTTCTTGAGCAACTGTATTAGAAATTTCAAATACAAAAAGAGAAATAGGTTGCATTTCTCCTCAAGGGTGAAGAGCTGCCCAGAATATGTCATTCATCACAAATGTCTTGTTATCTTGGCTACATGATGTGTCAAATTATTATGCTTCCTCCTAAAGTCTTTTTTAAAAGAGATATCTTATATCAAATACTAAAACTGACAGAAGTAAAAACATATACAGAACTTTAAGATAGGTTATGAAGCAACTAGTTCAGCTTTCCCAATGAAAAAAAAACTACTGTTAAAGTTTGAGACTAGTAGATACTTGGAAAAAATATGAAGCGACCTTCTTAGAAAGACAGGCTATCTTGTAATTCCCTTTTAAGTTAGAATGCAGATGGAATTTAATATACATTACAAAAATCATTACTTCAATATTTTAGAACTTAAGTCTAATGGATAGTTATATAAATCATCATGCTCCTGAGAATCCACTAACCTTTCAAAATGTTCTTGCACCTCTTTACAAAAGCAAGCAATTTTATTTAAAAGTCGCTCCCTTCTTGTTACCAGAACCAGTGTCTCAAATTACTGTAATTCCCATTTTGTGGTATATTTTTAAATATAACAATCTTCCAGACAGGAAAGGCTGGAAAGAAAATTAATATCTGCAGATATACTGGGCCTAACTAGAAACGCATCAAAAAGGAATGGAAGATACCTACTTTCTGCTGGTATATGAAAAACATATTAACTATCATAAATTCTAAAGCTGATCTGATGCAACACCGTAGAAATTTACTTTCAGTACATTTATGTTGAATTCTTCAATTTTCACAAAGCTCAACTTTTAGACAGGGTTGGAGCAGTTACTTAAATCGAGGAAGTAAAACAGCGTTAGAGTACAAAATCTCAGTTTATTTATAGCATCAGCAGAACCTTTTTGGTTTTTAAAATCTTTTCTTTCATATACATTTCTATACATATTATCCAAATGTAGCACTTTTTTTTTTTGTCCCAGTTTTCTGTTTAGAGCGAGGGTTGGCAACCCCTGGCATGCATGCCAGAACACGGCATGTGAAGAGATTTTGCTTGTCATGACAGCTCTCTTCATAAAGGTTGTTTCAGACTTGAGGTTTTATTGGAGTAAAACCTCTGTGGTGGGTGGCAGGGACCTGGGCTTTGGGCATCTGTGGTTGCAGGAAGCTGCACTGGAGCCTCGGCCTGGCTTGTTGCTGTGGGGAGGGGTGCATGTACGCCTCAGGGCAGATGGCACACACGCGCACGTGCACACAGACACACAGAGTGCACGTTTTTGGAGCTGAAGCTCACTTCAGATGCTGTCACAGATATGATCTACTTTGGTTAGTCTATAAGGTAAAAATCTACCCAACTTTCTACTTTATTTCAGGACTAGCATGGTCAATTAAATCTCTCTCTAGGAACCAGAACAGCTCTTTTCTCGTTTTTCTTAATATGAAAAGATCCAAAAACACTTTAGTCTATTTCTAGATTTTAAATGGTTCTACCTCTTGAGTGAATGCTTGGAGTTCAAATGGAATTTCTCCACTTGGTAGAGAAAGGATGGTATTGTAGAAAAAAAAGATATCAAATTGAGACTCAAGAGATCTGCGTTTAATTCCCAGCTCTGCTAGGTATTTCCTGTCTGACCTTGAATTCTCTCTCTGAGAATTAGTTCCTCCTGTGTAATGCGAGGATCATACTACTTTCTACGTCATAGAGCACTGTGAGGATAAGTTCATTAGTTTGGTGCAATCGGATGTCACAATGAGAAGGAGCCACACAGAGTACCTACAAAGACTTTTAGCACTAATATCTGCATAACTTAAGGTCACCAATGTTAACACTGCTGCTTTAAAGAGCAACCAGTTCATTTTATAGTACTTTCTTTCAGACAAATATCAGCCCTTTAATTCACTAAAAAATGTTCCATCAATACCAATGCTCTCAGCAGCCTTTCACTGAAGCCAGAACAAGGTACTTTCAGGTTAAGGGAAGGTACTGTATGTCCATGCATATGTACAGAATGGTTCAAGAAGTCCTACAGCACTGTGTTATACTAGACAGTTTTCAGGCACAAATAGATATTTTTTCAGCTAAGTTGCAAAATGAGTTAATGTGCCGTTTGCCAGAAGCATGCACCTTTTTGAGCATTCTGCTTTTCATCTAAAATTGGCAATTTTGCATTTTGATTCTGAACTGTAGATGCCACTTTACACCTAACCACTGCTAACTATGCCTATAATCTTACTGGGACTGATGCTATCAGCAAACAATGAGATTTCTTTTGCCCAAGGGACTTAGAAAAGATCTATTCTGTTGAACTTTAAAAGGCAAAACTAGCAAAGGGCAAGCCTCTAGGGAAGTAAAATTGGATGACAACAACATCTAGTGTCAGCTTCCTTGGACAAGGAAATCACCTCAACTCCAAATCAGCAGAGGGCAGGTGGTTATATCAGAGAAATCCCATTATCAATTCATTGGAGATGAGATCCATAAGAACTGCTCTTCTGAGACTGAATCATTTATAACTAATACACATCAGGACTGACAACACGGCAGTGACTGCTTGAACAAACTAATAGATGGGATCTCTCTCTGTTACCTACCATTGGAATCCCAACAATTTTTCTAATGACCAGAATAAACACCACTGTAAGTAAAGTAGCTTTATCTGAAAGATCTAGCTATACTGATGCACAGCCTTCCAGGAGAAAATGGAGACATTTCAGGCCATCAGAATTTCTTTAGCTGTGCTATTAAAGGAAATTTCCATTTCAGTACTACTTTGTGCAAAAGGCCAAAAGACCTGTCAAAGATTACCCAGTGGAGTCAAACAAAAAAAACAAGCAGGAAGCAACAGATGCATTCTTCATCCCCAGGACTCCTAATTTATTCTTTGGTTTTCCATGCTTGCCTCTAATTCCTAATGCTCTCACCAAGGTAAAATGGTTAAACACTAAGTCGTCTGAACAAGATGGTCTTAGACATACTGACTTAACCCAAATGGCCTTTGACTTTAAAAGTAATATACATCAATCCTTCACGCTTTCTTCACTCAGTTAGAGACTTTCTATACCAGGGAACCTGCTCAAAATGATATTACCTAATCTGCCCCCATAGTGTAAATCTGTTAACTATGAAATCACTTATTTACACCTTAAACTGTAGGCAATTTATAGCATAATTCACATATCAGTGCAATTTAAAACTACTTTCTAACCATACTTTATCAGATAGCATCGGCTATTATCAGTATCTACTCAGACTATTAATTCTGAGTCCGAAATATCTCGGTTTTAGTCTCTGTTCTGTCACTTGCCAGCTCTTGGACTCTGATTTACCATTTGTGTCCTAGTTTACCCATTTATAAAATTGAAATAGTCCCTAGCTGTCTTGTGCTAAATGTAGTCATGGAAATCTTGGAGAAGTGCTATTTATTATTCCTATATAAACTGACCTAAATGCTAAACAAGCATTTTAGCTCATTAGCTAGATGCCCCATAATATTATAAAGGAAAAATTTAAGTTCCAATATTACACTGTAAATGTGACATTCATTTAAAACAAAACAAACATCAATCTTGTGCCCTTACAGACAGAAAATCAATCCATTATGAAAAGATAAAAAGTACTCTCACAGCTTTCAAAAATCAAGACACAAATAAGTAACCTCATGAACTCTGAACCTATTGTAAATGCTAATTAAAATTAAAAATATGTAAATATTTGTATAAATCACCTTCTAAAAACATCTGATAATTAAACATTTTAAAATTATTTAAAAAACAATAACAAAGAAAGCTATCTAAGGTGGTTGATTTGTAACAGGCTATTCTTAAATCATGTAAGAGGCCGGATTGATAATTTACAGTCAATGGGAAATGTTCCATCCATTGAAGCTACAGAATTTTCCATTACTGGTTATGGAGTTGGTTAATTTTTTGTAAACTGGCCATAGATTAAGAATAACATTCCTTCCTAAATAGTTGATCTATATATTGCTACCTGGGGCTCTAATCTAGTTATCTGAATACTTCATGAAAAAAATCAAGAAGTATTATAAGCCATGAAAAACAGTGATTGATACAGGTGAATATTTACTTACGGACTGCATTACGTAACATATACATGTAGTAAGGAGTTGATACACCACAGCATAAAACCAATGATGTGGCTGTGACAGCTGTGTTAAACATCTATTCTTTTATAAGACGTTTATATTTTTTCCAGCTGTATATTATTCTGTAATAATCTGCTGATTCCAAGAATTGCTGATACTCTACAGCTACAAATAGAGCAGATCTACAGCTACAAATAGAGCAGATGACAACAGTAACCATCAAAGCAGACTTAAACATTAAATCTCTGCTGTTTTTAACATGTACACAAGTCTTTCAATATTAATTTAAAATTTTTTTTAAATATAAACAGTTGAATACAAAGATTTGAATATTAAAAAATGAATGAAAAAAATTAATCACTTCTCTGTGATCAAAATATGTGACCTGATAGACTTCACTTGAACCATCCTGGTACTGAGGAGTTTGGAAAATCAGAATACTTCAGTACCTTAACATGGACTTGGAAGCTTAAAAAAAAATAAGCTCTGATGTTTTTTAACATCTTGTCTAATATGTCTTTTCCCATTTTCTTGCCTGTTTGCAAACATACTTTTATTGTTTTTTTCCAGATGAATGTAAAGGCTAATTTCCTTTTTTCCCTAAAAGTGCCTCTTACTAACTATATATGTGTGTGAGAATGTACATTAATTAACTCTTCCAGTTACAATTTGGGTGCAACTCTCCAGTAGAGGGAGATATTCTCTTTATAGTTTCCCAGCAATTAAAGAATTATAACAATTTTACCCCTAATTCCATCCTAATAAAAAATAGTCACCCCAAAATAGAAATAAATGTTAAGCCTCGGGAATAATATTGTTATGGGTAATTTTAAATGGATGATATTTTATACATAAGTTCACAATGTGTATACTGATGGATACGCTTATATAGCCAGTACTGTGTAGTAATAGTTACAGTAGATTATACTATGACTTCTTCCATAAAAATAATTAACAGAAAGGTTCCATTAGGTTCTAAAGATATGAATGCCTTCAAAAAGTGAAACTTGCTCCATCCACAGAACTAACAGTCATTGACAAGACAACACACAAAAAGAAAAAAAAAGAAATGTTTCTGCATAAGAGTAAATATTATTAAATAAATCTAAGAGTCTGTTTCCCATGAAACATTTATTCTGTTTTAAAATAATCTAAAACAGAACAAAGCAGATACAAATGCTCTGATCCAATCAGTATTAAATAGATATTAACCATGAAACAAATCTCAAAGTTTTAAGTTAGTCTAAAACTAAATAAAAACAAAAAGTTTCAAAACTTTTTGGGGGGAGATACTCTAAGAATAAAGTCAGGTTCCTTTTCCCTTCAAATTTTTCTAAAATCTGGAAGAAATTTCAATAATCTTCCCAGGAGGCATTGTTAATTTTTTAAGTTGAGAATGTTTTATGTGATGCATGGATTGCAGCAGGAATTCCAGTAGTTAATGACTGGAGAAGCAAATGTTAAAACTAACAGCTAGCTCTCTTATAGTTCCTTGTATTATTAGATCTAATACCTTAGGAAGCAAAGTATCATTAGTCTCATTTTACAGATGAGAAACTGAGGCACAGGAAAAGTATCTGACTTTTTACCAGTAGATCACTTGCAGAGTGAGAATCAGAACTCAGTCTTCTAAGTCCCAGTCCCTTGTTCAAACTATCAAAGACCGTTGACCATCTTGACTTGTAGCTGTTGACAAAGCGTAACTTCTATCTCATTATAACAGAGCCGAGACTTCAACTAACAATTAACTATTTTGATCTGAAGTGTTTTAAAATACTCCAGATACACCTCCTTCATACATGCTGTTGACAGAGACTCACCTGTAAATATAATTCCAAACCTTGTCGCCGCTGCTCCAGGACCTTAGGGACCCAGTTCCTTACATGCTTTGAAGGGATTTCTGGAGTTCTGATAAACTTCTTGAGCTTAGGGTGAACAACAAAACACAAATGAAAAAAATTAACATGTAAACACTCTAGTACTGTAACAGCATTCATACTGAAGGTAAGAGCAAGTAAGAAAAAACAGCCCATCACATTTTCTGATTATTTAATAAAAACCTTACAGAGGTTTTAGCTGACTTTATTATATCTCTCCAAATATACAAGCTGCAGAACAGAAGTGAGCTTAATTGTTAGCTGAACTGACCTACTGGAGAAGAGGAATCCAAGTGATAAACCTATGGAACAAAGGCTCTAAAACAGTGATACTCAACCTTCTGGCCCCAATGGACTGGATGAGTGGCATGGGGCCAGTCTACTGGCTGGATCCTATAAGGGGTAACTGGCCTGGGCTCACATACTTGATATAGCCCTTTATGCACAATTCAGTGACCCTGTGTGCCTGCCCAGTGGTACACTGGTGCAATCTAGAACACAGGACCACATCATCCAGCCTGTGGGATCCAGAAATTCAACATCAGGGGAGCTCCCATTAATGCTCCCCTGCTGCCAAATTTTTGGATCCATGGGGAGAACACAGGCTAGATGACCCAGCTCCTTAGCCTAGATTTGGCCTGTGGACCAGAGGTTGAACGCCCCTGCTCTGAAATAAATGACTGCAGTTAGGTGATTTTAATACTTCAGCACTCCCTCAAATCATCACATACAAGTTCTGGCAAAATGGTTATTTGAATATTGCTTAGTGGAACCTAGAGTCTATACTCCTTACCAATCCTTTAACAAAGCTCTTAGTCGTAATCTGTTCTGAACACTGCCTCACTTAGGGGCAGGATCCTGTAAGGTCCTTAGTAGTCTCCAAGTTCCACTGATTGGCACCTTATAAAGTCAGGCCCTAAGAAGTCTGCAGATTACTACACAGGTGGACAACCTAGTGGACAGGGCACTGAACTGGGACTTGAGATGTGAATTCCTGTCCCTGGTACAGACTTCTTGTCTGATTTTGGGAAAGCCAGAGCATGTCTACATTGCCTCCTTGTCAAGAGTAGCACCACCACTTAGCAACACACATGGTGGCTTTAAAAGGAATGGGCAGCAGCTGTTATTCTGTAACTGTTATGTGTGCATGAGCCTGTAGCAATAAAAGCATAACAAAACCGCATTACTTTGACCCTGCTTCATCTTGCTTCTGCAGCAGTTGTCTCTCCCTTTTTGAAGCCACTCAAAGTACACGCTCATCCATACCCCAAACAGGACAATCAGGCAGAGCTGATAGCTTAGAGGGAGCTTAAGAGCTGTGATTGGATGGATTCTTTATGTCATCCACTCTACCTAACAGCCAGGCTTGAATAAAGCATTATGTTTAGCAATGGTTCAAGGCTTGACAGGCAAGCGTTACAGATATGGCCTTGCTTAACCTACCACTGTTTCAGGCTGTGGAGTCACAGATGTTTAAGGTGTTGATAGACACAATTCTTAAACTATTTAAAATGCTGTTTGGACCATCGGTGACTGGATGTACAAGTCAGTTTAGAATAGTTAAACCGACTAGAATGTTTCAAAAGTATACCTGGATTATTGGCATTATTGTCAAACAGTCTTTCTTGAACCAGTTCCGTGTTACATACACGCACTAAACCATCTCAGCATGTTTACACATGCTCCAGAGGTGGAGGGGAGGGTCTAATTAAAGCATCTGCCATGTCTTGTGTATTCAGCGTCCCATGCTTCAAAATGGTGGTGGGGGCACTAACTAAAACTCATCAAACAAGCTTTAATTAAAGCACCCCCCCACCACTACCATTTTGAAGCACTGGGATGATGAATACACAAGATACTGAGGCTACTGGAGCATGCCAATTAGTACACTCCAGCAGACTTGGTTAGTCAAGTCTGTTCCAGCACACTATACTTACAGTGCAACTGTTGGACCAGGCGTCCCACAGGTCTACAGGCACAATCTGTGACTAGTCAGTCCTCCAGGCATCCCACAGTGCACTTCTCATAACTCTCTCTGCAACCCCTACCTAGCAAGTGGTTACTCTAGTATGCAGCCTATACTGCCTGCACGTAACCCAGTCCATGCTGTCCCAGGCTGATTTGGATTTGGAAGGACAGGATGGTCAGATGCATAGGAAGGTAACACTATTTCTGGGTTCCTGAGGTGCTGGGTGCTCTGAGGAGCTACCCAACGCCTCTGTAGCTTTTAAACAGCACCTTCCCCCAACCTGCTTGTCAGTTTCATTCCATGGGTGGCAACTGACCAAGCTTCAGGGCAGCCTGCCAGGCTGATCTTTGCTGAGGAGGGGGTAGCAGCTAGATGGCTAGAGGGGGTACTCCTACTTCTGCATTTCTGGGGGACTGCCCAAGGTCTCTGCAGCTTTTAAACTGTACTTTCCCCCAAGCCAACAGTGTCAATTTTATCCCATTCCCAGCAACTGACTTAGAAACAGAAGCAGCCAACTTGGCCATCTTGCCCTTCCACTCAAAATTAGCCTGGGATACCCCAAAGCCTGGTCATTGCTATGAATTAAATTGATGAGTAGCTTGGGGGAAAATGCTGTTTAAAAGTGGTGATGTGTGCAGCATGCAGAATATCCAGCTCCCTGGGAACTCAGAAGCAGGGTCCAGGTACCTTCCCACTCCAAGGGAAAGTTTTCCTAAGGCAGTAGCCTGAGCCAGAGACCCTGGACAGCCCCCTGGATCATTCAGCCACCTACGAAGGGAGCAGCAGGGGTCCAAGCACCTCTCAACCATCTGGCCACCGCTTTACCCCCAATCAGGCTGTGATGCACTGAGCCCTGGAAGGAATGTTAAAAAAACCCTTTGAAAGGGGGATAAATAACTGGTTTTCCAGAGAGCAGACAAACCAAAGTAATGGAGGAAAAAAGAAGTTAAACTTTAAGTAGAACCTAATGTGCAATAAATTATAAAAAGGGAGTAGCAACACAGCTATACAGGCTATCCCTAAGCATCTTTCTAACTAATTTCTATAAAATACCCATGCAGCAGAGATCAGAAGTGCAACAAAAGTTATAGCAGATAGTAGCAGAATTTCTTCCACAGGAAAATATATAAAATACCCTTTTCCAATAACAACCAAAATACTTACATTTTTTTCTCAGTACTAAAAAAGCAAAATAACAACCGGAATGGATTCCATTGCATTTTAATAGGAGGTTACATTAGACACTCTTTGTGCTGGGTATTGCCTCTGAGTAAATGTGAAGACAGAAAGGCAAGGAAAGAAACTCAAAATTGACTTTGACATGCATGCCCACAGGGGTTTAAGAATTTACATTTCATTTTTGAGCTTCCTGAGATGTCACTGTAGCAAAAAGCAGTGCCAGCATATCAACATCTTGGCAATCATAAGTTATGAAGTTTCTACAAGAGAATCTCAATCACTATAGAAACATTTTGCAATTAGCTTATTTCATAAACATAGCAGGTCACAATTAAATGTTTCCCAGTTCTACCAGACTACTACCAAGTGATCTTAAAGTCACAGTATAAAACCCCATTTTTTCCTTTAAATTTGCCAAGAATTCAAAGATGCTATCATCACAGCTGCTGGGATCCATGACAGGTCTTGTAGGTGAGTAATGAATTGCTCTAGATGAAGAGAGACAAACCTGAAACAATACAAGCTTCCAGTAGGGCTTAGCTGCTTACAAGATAAATACTCTACGGCTGACACTTCAACTGATGATTAACAATTCTTGTTGCTCTCTCACCCTGTTATACAACCGATGCAATCAACAAAGACAGGTAAAAGTGTGTACCACAACTGTGTATGTATGTACCAATTGCAGTGGTCTCCAAACTTTTTTGATCGCCCACCCCTATTAGTAAAAAATTTTTGAGCACGCACCCCCCATATATGTATATTTATTTATTTATAAATTATATACATGTACCCGTGTACCGTACATGACATGTGACCTTCTGACATACAGACCGAGTGAGGGCACCAGTGTCAATCCATATATTAAATATTAGTAAAGCTTAATTTCTTTCTTATTTTTTTAGTTAAAATATAAATATAAATAGAAGTTCTAATATTTTCTTCCCACACCCCAATAGATCATCTTGCGCACCCCACTTTGGAGACCACTGGCCTACTGCATATAAATACAGAAACCGAAATCATTACAACATATTCATATTTTATTAAATTATCCTTATATTAATATGCAAATGAATATTATATAAGACCTATGTTTGTATGTTACTCAAGTAGTCCCTAAAACTGTTAGATAATGTCTGAAGCCAAATGTATACATTTAATGATTTTTTATCTGAGGATAATTTTTAAATATTTTAACTGACTTCAGGACTGTTTGATTTTTCCTTTATTAAATATATCAGTTTCTGTGGCAGTCATGAAAGACAGGTCAAATTATAAAAGTAAATAATCACTTTCCAATGTGTGACGGGACAAGAGAATTATACAAAATATTTTTTTTAAATCAGTTTGAATTTATAAATACACTTACCAGTTGACACTGCCAGTTGGAATTTCAAGCATTTTCCTGGACACATGATGAATAATAATGTCATGCATTTCTAATCTCTTTGGTATCCAAACCAATTAAGCCAAATATTCTAAAGAATAAATACTGTATTTTCTTGTATACCAGATGACCTCAAAGAAGACACGCACCTTATTCTTGGGCATATATATTTTTTCTGCAATTGTAATTCTAGAAAGCAAGGACAGAGCCTAATCTTCAGCTTACTTTCTCTTTCCTGCCCAAACAAAACCTGTAACTTTAGTTGCATCTAAAAACTGGTCTCCATGGATAAATCTATGAATTTGAAAAGAGAAAAAAAAGTAATCTTGGGGCTGTGAAACAGGAGAAGAGAGACCAGGAATAGCTACCAGACAGCAAATTTACCAGAAAAGTTAGCTTGAATACTAGAACATCAAGACCATTAAGAAGGAGAGACAGTCTTTAGCACCTGTGGGGTAAAGAACACTGAGCCATTAAGTCAACTGTTTCCCTCAGCTACTTAAACAGAAGTGCTATTACAGCTGCCTAGAGGAGCAGGAATCAAAGCAAGTGTGCTTCTATTTTGAACAGAAAATCAGGTTTCCCACTTGAGATAACCCCCAATTTTTGAGCTGATTTTTTGGGGAAAAGATGCATGGGGTATGTAAGTAAATGAGGTATGTAAGCATTAGAAATGGTTTAGATATACAGCTCTAAAAATTAGCTATTTGAAACTAATGAAGATTTTAGGCAGAAGGCAAGGCAGGCTGGCACCAAAGGCTGCATCACCATGAGTGGGAACATGGGGTTTGTAGTACAACTCAAAGCCTTTTGAGGCTTCATGAAATGCACACAGTGCTCATGATTCTGTTTGCCACACTGCTTTTTTGCAGAGTGGTGGCAAAATTAGACACCAGGAAATCCTGGCATCTAGAAAACCCGCAGCAGAAAAAAATGGGCTGGCACACATGCCTGCAGCGTGTGCTGCCCGAAACTGGCACCTGGCTGGCCAGAACCAGGCTCCAGCTACCAGCCAGGCTCCACATCCCTGGATCTCCACTGTGCAGCTCAGGGAGGTCCCAGGTAAGACTGTTGGCGCCAGCCCAGCTGCTGCCCCACCCAAGGCAATGTGCCACACACCAGAGTGCATGTGCAGAGGCATGCCCAGGGACAACTAGCAGCGGGAAAAATATGTGCTGCTGCTAGCTGTCTTTGGAACAAATAAACAATATTTTCACTGGTGTTCTGAATAACGATTATCCTATCTGAAACTGGTAATGGAGACCTTCCCCCACATAATGCTGGAACGGCACTGCTTTACAGAATAAATAGGAAAATTCTCCTTTTCTAGGCACACTACTTCTATTTGGCTCTGGTCCATTACAGAAACATCATCAGCCCAGAATGCTTTGAGTTACTGGGTGCTTTTAAAAGGATATTTTTCCCATAGCAGTGGCTTCACAGGCTCAAAGAAGTTCATATTGTACCTTAAGATTTGTAGGTACATATTCTTCCCTAGTGATTATTCTTTAAAAGGGAAATGGGGCTGGGAGGCAAGAGCACCATAAAATGCTTGACTGAGGTACTGAAAACAAACGTTATATGGCCACCAACACTGGACGGCCACTATATGACACGCACATTGATTGTTTACATTATAGAAAACAAACTGTTTAATCAGATGGAATTACTTTAAAGAAGTCTTTCTGCAACAAAAATTGACTGAAAATTAAGTGAACATGTTACAATCCACTGGCTCTGCTTTAAAGGACCTGCAAAACCTGCAGGGAATGACATTGCTCTCAGTCTACCTTTTTGGCAACTATAATTTTAAAAGGTATTAGCTTTTCTATGGAATAGCTGCCAAGGGAAGTAATTTAAATTGTGCCCTATATGATATTTATGACATAATTTTAAAAAGGTAGTAAGTCCTCAGTTTAGGGGCCTACCATTAGTATCAGAGAGGAATGAGAGTGTTTTATCTATAGAGAACAGGAGGAAGAAATTTAAGAAAAGTATAGAATCCGTCCAAGCCAAACTTTCTCAGACAGTGTTGAGGACTTGCTGGTGTCCATATAGAAAAGAAAAATACACTAATGCAGATTGAGATACTTCTATTTATTCTGTTATGAACAGAAGACATTAAAATTAGGCTAGGAATTGCCTAATGTATTATTGCAGCAGAAAACTTAAGATTTGCATTAAGGTTTATGATAAACTGCTGAAGGGAAGAGAATGTGTTATAAAGTGGTCTCAAAATGGGAGATGCTTGAACACATTAAAAGTTTATATAAATTGTGACAGGAAGAGATGCTAGTGTTTTCAGAGAGTAATTAAAATTTGGCGAGATTTCTATCCTTTTGGGGATTCGAGAGAATACTTGATATTGGTTCTGACAGTTGATACTACTATAAGGAGTTAAAAAGTCAGTGTTCATTAATACGCTGGCAATGTACAATGGATATATTTATTCTGTAATGAATAATAAGAAAATATAAGTCACTACTGTTAACGGTGCACTATTGAATCTGAATAGACAATGAGCAGATGATGTGTAGGATATAATGAAGGTAAGTAATTGAACAGTGAAGCATAAAACGTGCCTTGTTATAGTTGCACACTTTTAAGCTTATTTATTTTACTGCCATTTCTGGGGGAAGAGATGAAAAGACTATCAATCAAAAACAGCATTTTAAGATAGAATTTGAAGAGAAGCCATGCTGGCATAAGGATCCATATGAAAGAGTCTAGAATGAGAGAAAGCTCTGAATACTGTAGTTGCTCCCAAAACTTCTGTAGAGCAGAGGGAACTGAAAAATCTCAAAAGGCAGAAAGTTAGATGGGAACTAAATTGCGTAGGGATGAACTGGCAACTTCAGAAGTTATAGCAAAATTAGGAAACTAAAACTGGAAGTTATGCATTACTACATTTGGTAGAAATAATTTTAGACATCTAGACTAAATACAAAGGGTCAAAAAGTGTGAGGCTGAATTGATTTAACCTTCAGTTTAGTTTAAGCTGTGGAGACTGAATTAAAAATTAAGTGAACAGACATTAACTTTTGATTCTGGAAATGCAGCTACATGCCTGCAGTGGCCCAGGCCAAAAGCCAGGAGGTGCTAGAGCACTCCTCCCTGCTTGGCTGGAGCAGACTGCTTCAGACAAGACTAGCTCACCCACTGTGTGAGGAGGGTATGCAGGGGAGATGCAAAGCATCCTGGGATGCGGGAGGACTGCAAGTTAACTTGAACGTGGAGGGGATCTGGGACAGAAGTTCAATAAACTGATTTAACCTAAATCAGTTAAGTCTGATGCTACATCCATCCAGGCTTATTTTAAACTGGTTTCAGTGACTTTGAAAGCAGTTTATGGGCACAGACAGAAGTGCCAATTTTGGCCACAGCAGCTTATGGCCATGACCAAACACAAGTGCATGGCTGTAGACAATTTAAAAAATGGCTGATTGGGTGAAAATCTGACCTCTCACTGCATGAAGAGTCAGATAAAGACATTTCAAAATAGAGCACCTTCTGTAACTTCTGTCTGCATGACATCAAGCTGTTTTCAGAATGGGAGGGGGAAAGGGAGCAAAGGGAGTTCAGTCGGGGGGTTTTCAGCCCCTGCTGGAAGGTGGGGCAGGTGAACTGGAGTCCCCCCTTCCCCCCCCAATCTTGGAGGGCTCCAATACACCCACCCCAACTCCCAGGATGAGCTCTCTCTCCTCCCTTTCCCCCCTCCTATTCTGAAACAGCAACAGGCTGGGAGAAAGGAGGGGCTGTTACTAAGGGAAACTGGCTGCAGTCTCACAGCCAGCAAGTAGATTCCCTTCTTCCCTGGAACCAACAGTGAACTTCTGTTTGTTCCAGGAGATCATTGTTACTCAGAATGCTTGCTGCAAAGCGTTTTCACTTACAACAAGGAGCTACACTTCTGTTTGTACCCTGTGTGCATTGAACTTCTGTTGTGCTATAGATTTGAACCCGTTTCCAATCACTTATACCAGTTTACATGCAAGTTCTGTCCCTAGCCCTAAAGGCCAGATTCTGCCTTCCTTACCAACAGTAAGCCATACCTTTCTTAAGTTTCTCACTGGCAAAGCATCATACATCTGCTTTCACTGTGTATATGGGATTATGCCCAGGAGAAAAGTTAAAAAATGTGCAAACTTGCAAACATTTTTGCAAGACTGGGGCTAAGCAAAATAGGCCCACTTATTCAGTGGTACTTTTCATGAAGTAGAGTAGTCAATGTGCATACAAGAGGAAGAAAAAAAAAGAAAGAAAATTGAGCTCCAAATATTTGGAATATGAATGGCAAAAGCATGAAAGCAAATTGAAATGAACAATTTAAAGGTGGCAGCTAGTACTATCGTGCCAGCATCTAGTGCAGAGACAAAAGATATGCATACACATACTAACTGCTATGCAAACATCTACAAACAAAATGATATTTTTATCATTTAAGGCTTTCTCTGGCTTCATCTATTCTATAAAGTTTTGTTGAGAAAAATTTCATTATACTGCCACAGTTTTCCATGCATATGCACATCCTGGCAAACCCTGGTCTCTTTCTCACTTAAATAAATTCATGTTGGCAAATGACACCACCTGTCTGTTGCCAAAGACCACAACTAAAACCAAGTGTGGAAAAGTTCCAATGACAAAACAATGTTGGGAACTGCAAGCCCTATGTTCTTAGCCATGGTAGACTGAGTATTTTGCTGACACAGCTTCTTTCAGTGAGTACAGGTTTCCCTCATTTTATGCAGGTTCTGTATGTACAAATTTGCTCTTATGCGATAACTTTTTATACCAAAAATTCATTATATGCAAGGCAAATTTAATCTTATGCAATTGGTGTGGTGGAAGCTCATAGTCAGCTGCTTTGTGCCGTGTATTTTGGGAGTGATATGCACCAAAATATAGTCTCTTGTGTGGATCTGTGCTCCTCGCTCATTGTCTGTGACACGTTTCTGTAGTTGCCATCCCCATTATAATAGTGCCCTGTGCTTGGGTGTACTGTCTGCTGTTGATGGGTACCAAAATTGTCTTGTAAAAGTGGTAGAAATGGGTCTGGGGTCAGTACAGTCAAGGTCTTGGAACATATCCCTATTTGTTACATTGTGAAGTGGGCTACCTTTATGCAAATTCAAGTTATGCACCATTTTCCAGGAACGCACATACAGCATAACACGAGGGAAACCTGTACATGTTGCACTAGCAAAAGCAGCCAAATGTGTGTGTACCCAACTGACAATGTAATGTCAGCAACTGTAAGTCAACAAAACATCTGGCAGCAAAGTGTTCTAGGATGGATACAGTCCAGGAAACAGTATCTTTTGGAGCCAACTGAATGTGTCCTATAGGTCATACTTACCTTCCATTCTGCAGAATTCTTGTTTCCTGTTTTGCAAAAACTTGAGAAATGTTAAAATTTGCCTTTCTGAACATCCAATTTAAGTAGAATCAGCTAGCTTATTTTAGAAGGGGACAATCACATTTTCCTGTCACCATTCTATCCAACTCAGACACTAACTGGTATCAAGTTGGGATGTCTGTGAAACTATCATCTTAAATATACAAGGTCTTACATAATGTCTTTGCTGTAGAACTCTGGATAAAAGGAAGTCTATTATTTAATAGTGGATAAATAACATTGGTTTAAAGTGCAATGGAGGGACTATGATCTAGTAGGTCTTATACTTCTCTAGCTTGCTGAATACATATGAGCTATTTATTCAGTTCTATGAAGTGGAGGTTAGTCACCTAGCTCTCAAAAGGCAACAGAAATTGCTTGCCTAACTAGAAAAGAGAATTCTTTCCATATTTATTTTCTATAGGAATATATATTATTTTATATCTTTATGAGATTAAATCTTAAATAGAATGCCGTACTGCCAAAAATAAAGCAAAGCATGAAATATTTCAGAAGTCTTCCATCCCTTTAACAAAAGTACTGAAAATATAGTGAACAAACCAACATGTAATATAAAGATATACTTAAGATACAACATGACCAGGGACAACTTCAAAAGAAATTAAACAACCATTTAGTAAGATATAACTAAATTACACTTCTGCAAAGAAAATAATTACCTTTTTGTGGAGAGCATGAAATTCACTATATCTCTTTTCGACAAAATGTTTTCTTCCATTTACAAGCACCTCAATCTTGAAGACCTGTAAAAATATAAAGACATAAAAAACTATTAATTTCACCTACTCAAAACACTCATTTGTGTGACACAGTAAGTTTGTGACCATGATGTATTTCATCCCTTTAATTACAGTAGCTGATCCCAAAAAACCCAGAAGACTCAGGAGACACAGGAGTGCAACATTGATTAATGAGGAGTCTGACTAAATGCTCAACTAACAAGTTTGTTCAGCAGACGCATCTAAAAGCAATTAAGCTTTGGATATTTTTTAATCTGTGTATTTTATTTTGCAGCAATGATTCTTTACTGAAATTATTTCATATGGTTCAAGGGAAAAGAAAACAAAGTAGTAATGACAAAAAACCCCCAAAACAAACATAAGGATTCTGTTTCTTTTTTTCTCTCTCATAATACTTTACGGTAACAAGCTAACACATGTACAATGCATTTCTGATGACAGAAGCAGTATGTCTTCTAAAGCACAAAAGAAATAAATGCAAACAGTGCATTGTAGGTTAATTTCTTCCTAACCTGCATATTCATCTCTAGTCTCAGCTGGGCTTGTTTTACCATTTACACCACAGATAAAAAAAAAAAAAGGTGGTAAAGGCTTGTTTTCTTTGTCTGATACGTATGACAGCTTTTGCCGCTGCATGTAGAAGGTTGAAAGGCCAGATGAAGAGGCTCTCTGGATCCACTAATTAGTAGCCACTAACATGACATTTTCTGGATTTTCAGGTCACTGGGTCAGTTGTGAGGGCAGATGATGAGAAAAAATTTGAAAAGCTTATGAAAACATGGCCTATTAAATGAAGACAAGATCAGTGGGAAAGCAGCATGAAAAAAGACATTTGCTGCTTCCATTAGTTTTTAACTGTGTTTTATTTTTCTTAGAAAAGGCTAGAAGTAATTAACCCCAGAATGATAAAAGACTATGTTGAAGACAGAATATTGCCTTAAGGATCCAGTTTTAAGCCTCGGTATATTATCCTTTACAATGAATTTGGGAACCGTTTCACTCAGATGTAGATTAAAAAGCTTCTGTCACAGACTAGTCCACCAGCCTGGTTCAGGCCAAATGATAAAGAAATCAAACACTTTCTACTGTTCTCTGCTAGACTGCCATTTTAAAATATTATTCAAATGTTGCTTATTTCTCAACAGTCAGCCAAATGCATTAAAATTAATCTAATAAGCAGCTTGGCTAAGCTCTGTAGAGATGCATGCTTTAGTTCAGTTTGAACCAGAACGAACAGGGCCATGGCAAAGTATTCAGCTTAAGGAGAATTAGTTTATACTGTCAGCTTATACACTGACACAATTTGGGACTGAATGCTCCTTCACTTTAGTAGGAATTTTACTATACAGGAATCACTAAGTAGGCAACCCCATGTCAGAGTCCACATTTCTTTCTTTCCTTCTTTCTTACTTGGTTATTTGCAAAACAGCTATATACCAGAAACCCAGAAATTATTAGTTTTTGGCAAAAGCATCAGAAAAGGATGTTCTGCAAAACCAAAGTGTAAATGAGATGATAGGTAAGGAAGGAGATTTTTAAAAGATCAGTTTAAACTTAGCTGAAAATACAGCACTACTTTTTTCAAGCTATGAACACAGGCTTTTATTGTTCTAAGTATGTAGATGGGAAACCCTGTTTAATGTACATGGAAGTCAGTTTCAATTAGCTGCACCACTTAAGTAAAGAACCATTTATTTCAGAGTGATGCATAAGAAACACAAGATATAAAATGCTTTTGAATGCAAAGATGTTCAAAAGTAAAGCAGTCTAGCAGACTGAGGGTGCACACAGACATTTGGGGCTTAAGGGGAGGACAGATGGTGTTAAAAATAGCCACTTATTCTAATTTACTTCACCCAGGTGCAGACTTTACTTTTAGATCCCTAATTAGGTCTATCTAAGTGAGAACTGTATAAAAGTTCAGGACAGTTAGATTGGGGCACATTATTTGTCTGAGGGCAGGGGGCTAAAAATAGACCCTGGTCCCAGGTAGTGGGGGAGAGAGGCCCCCATCCACCCAAAATTCCCTGCAGACCCCAGTAGCCCCTCAATCCTACCAACCCCCTGAAGTCCCCACCGGCTCCCAATGCCCTCTGCAGACCCCACCTGCCCGCCCCACAAATCCCCTGATCCCCCACTGCAGACCCCATCTTCCCACCCCAATACCCCAATCCTCCCTGCCCCAGCTGCTTGCCCCCAATCTCTCCCAAGCCTCTGCCCTACCTCTCCATCTTCCAAATTTACCTTGGATTGGATGGCCATTTTAACTCAATCTAACAGCCCCCTAACCTCCCTGAACATTTGTATGTACTCTTAGTGCAAGGGTGGGCAAAGTCTTGTCTGCAGGCCAGACCAGGCCCATGGCAGGCTCCATTTCCCAGCAGCCCCTGCTTGCATTCCGGTGGCTAGTTTACATGGACACCCTAGTAGTGGTGGTGCCATGATATCGCAGGGCCAAGGTTTTCATGGAGACCAGCCCCAGACACCCTGGCAGGGCGTGCAACTGCTCTGGGGCCACGGCTGAGAACCTGCAGTGATGACATCATGGCCCAGAGCTGCGATCCGCTGCCTGCATGCTCTGGATCTGGGAAGGGGAAAGGGGGTGCCTGGGGCATGCAGGCAGTGGATCGCAGCTCTGCCCCAGCTCTGGACCATGTTGTCACCATTGCAAGATCCCAGCCCTGGAACAGCTTCTTGCCCAGCCACACTGCCTGTGCTGCTAAAGCCAGTCTCCATGGAAACCCTGACCCCACACTGTCATGGCGCCACCACTACTAGCCGTCCATGGAAACTGGCCACAGTGATGCAGGCAGGGGACTGCTGGAAAATGGGAATCCAGCCACTGGCTGGATCCACCATTTTGCCCACCCTTGCCTTAGTGGCTGAGAAGACTGGAATATGAACCCAGCCAAGTAGATAGTAGAAAGTGACCCAAGTTAATTACTTATTCATTTCTGTAGGGAAGATCTATATTAAGAAACCAATGGTCCCTGTGGCCATGTGGGGGTGCATAACGGAATTTCTCTCCCTGGGGCTCATCTGCCATGCCTTGAATTGATGGAAGAAGTTGTTAATTCCCCAACAAGAGAGGGTGTGGTAAATCACCCCAGAAGCAGGATAAAAATTGGTTTAATAGTGAATTCCTTGCAGGTTGTGGATAACCCCAGCTGTTCTCACAGTGCGCGGTCTTCTTTCACCCTCCACTGCCGTGCAACCCACTCCCCTGAGCCTATCAGCTCGCCTCCAGTCTCACTCTCTTTCCTTCCTTCACAGGTATCAGTTTCTGTGGAAACTTCTCTCCATCTGAGGATCAATCTCCACTCTCTCCCTCACCTCTTTGCTTCGACGGCTGCTGTAGCTACCTTCAGCCAGTCTTATCAAGGATCTGTTCCAGTGCTGGGTTTGCCGCTCCTGGCTTTCCCCATGGACTCTCCTCATGCCGTGCCCTGGGGGCAGAGAAAAGCCCCCTGCTGTGGACTTTAATAGCTGCTGGCTTTTAATCAGGCAACATTCATCCTAGGTGCGATTCTGCTCCCCAATTGTGCCTACTAAGTAATTATCCGTGTTCTGTCCTTAACCCAACTCTCCCCCACACTCGCAACTTTGTAGCACCAAAAGAACAGAGCTGTTCCTTGCCCTGTTAGAGTCCCCATTCAGTTACTAGTGAAAATTGTGGACATCACACAAAAATCCCATTGCCTTAATTCACGTGCTGAAGAACTACTTGACACAGAAACTAAGAAAGGAATAAGGGCAGTGAATACATAGGTTGCCAGGTGAAGACATTAGTGAAGCAGCATAAGGCAGTTTACACAGCTTTTGCTGTAGTACTTCAAGTCTACAAGGTTACTTATTGGGTAACTTTGACATGAACAATATATATTTTTTAAATATCAGATTTTGTTGTCACACTACAAGAGTTCAATAGTGTTAAGTGTATTTATTTATTTTTAAATACATGGAGCATCCATAAATTTACAGACTGTTAGTAACTCCTGGGGGAAGACAAGAGAAAGTAGTCCTCCACACATGGAGAAGACACTCTCAAGATGCTGTTCAACTTGCCCACTGCCTGCCAGCCAGCCAGCCAGCAGCCATAGGTTAATGAAGCAGCCACGAGTTGCTGATCCCTCCTACTGCAGCCACCCATGTTCATATTGTTGCCACACAAAGAAATACAGTGGAGCCAAGCAGCAATTTAACCCTGGCTGCTGCTAAGTTATTTTTCTCAAGGAGTAGCCATTTTTGCTCTGGAAGAAGAAGACTGAAAAGCTGTACACTTGAGGTTTCTACCAGGAGAACAGCAATTCTCCTGGTAGAAACTGAATGTCTGTACCTGGCCTATGTCTACTCACTGTAGTACACGTATCACAACATCTTATGACATCTCTGAAAGATGCATGAAATGATATTAAATTTTGCTTAAATATTATGTGATGTATGAATAAATAACCTTGTACATTGCAGAAGTGAAGCTGAATGAGAAGGTTATATATCTTGCACTTATGAAAACTATGTTATTAAATTTAGGCTGCATAAAGTCTTGCCTTATCACTACTTACTGGATCACTATTCAGAATATTAATATAATTTCTTTGCCACTGTTTTCAACAAGGGCCTAACTGGGTGTAGAAGAATGAGACAGATTGGGTCACATGTGGATGGGGGTTGGGGGAAGAGAAATTGCCTGACAAATTCAAAATAGCTAGAGAATATAGGCAAGTCTCACACAAATGTAACTGAGCAGTTGCAGACACTGACAAAAGAACAATGTAAGGAAACTGGTGAACCTAGATCAAAGTGCCAAAATAAAGAAGGAAGAATTGCAGACAAAAATTGCAACAGTGCAAGGAAATTACTTTTCTTTATAAAAATGTTTTCTGAATAGATAACTCTGCACAGATATATGACTTTTTACAAGCAATGGGTGTTAAAAAAAAATGCAATAATTAATCACGGAGTCAGACAAATAATAGTACTCATAACAGTGAACAAAATGCCTGAAGTTATGTTCACACTCCATGATCTTCATTCAGTTTTGGTCAGATCAAGAAATGCATAGTACAGTAATATTTGTGCCCTTTACTAAATGTACCAAGTAAGACATTCCCTATCCCAGAATTGTGCAGCTAAGTGTGATTTCTCTTCCTTCAGATACCACAACACAGTCTAACCTACCATAACTGAAGCTGTTTGAAGACAGCCAATACTTTATACAGGAGAGCATTATCCACCAAAAGCAACAATGCAACAGATTCTAACTCAAGTAAAATGAAGCACGCACAATATGATCAGCTTTGGATCTGAATGAGACTGGAGGATGCAAATCCTTCTCCAAGCAAAACTGCTATCTTTACCAGAGAGATAATACCCCAACTCAATAACCACAGACAAAGAGATAAAGACAAAGAGATTATTTCATTTAATATATTCTAAGACTCTTTTTAGGAAATCATAACAGTCTTCTGGACCAAACTATAGAACAGCTGCATCTCTTTTTTATTTCAGTTTTGAAAAATATACAAAAAACCTCTACAAATTAGTAAATTATTAACTGTTTTATTTCTGTGATTTTTAAAAAAAAAATGAACCCAAATGTTCCTTATCCATTGTTCCCCTTACATTCTGCTGGTGTATGTGTATATATATATATACACACACATACATACATATACACACACACACGAGAGAGCGAAAGCGCGAGAGACAGAGAGAGAAGTTTACAAACTTTTTGTAGAGAGATAGGCTTATAACATGATCCGTCAGAGATGAGGAGAGATACAAAAACAAAAACCACGTAAAGGGAAATTTCCAAAAAAACAGATCTATCTAACATGAACTAGGAAAGAAAACCCGTAACATTCTAGTAAACAAACAAACAAAAAAAAGATACAGAACTGAGCTTACCAATACTATTTAATACATTTCTTCCAGAAACAGATATGGTCCTTTAGAAGTCTATGTAGGCTTGATGAATTTTGACTGAAGAACAGCTAATGCATTCACGTCTCAAGGAACAAAACCTTAAACCTTTGTTACAGCCGTATGAAAGTAATTCTAGAACAAATGAAATTACAGCTCCAGAGCATAAAGCACTAATAGGGTTTTCACATGCTTAGTCTTTCATTAGTGTTCAGATAATGGTACACCTGTGCTGGTTCAGTTGGGTTGTGCTCTGTGAAAGAACAGAGTGTATGTATGAGGAGTAAGAAATGGCTTTACATCCTCTTTGCAGTTGATGTAACAGCACCTGCTTTTAACTGCTCTAACATGTATCTACCTGCAAATAGGTGCTGGAAAACAGACAGGAATGGTTAAAGCCTAGCTATGCTTTGTTTTCTCATAAGAATGCCCACTATGGTTAGGGCATAGACTGGACTGGGGTAGTATCACATAGCAATTCTATGCCACCAATACATTCCTTTATGATGGAAGAATACTGCAAGGGTCAGATCCCACCATATTTCCACAGCATCTATGTTACTAAAATACACTCAACAATTGGATCCAGAGTAAGAACCTTTGTTACTGGAAATCATGGGTTATTTTACTAGCTGGTGATCATATTATGTACACCATTTTGCTGAGACAACAGCTCAGAGAAAGTTAGCTCTAAATGGTGAGATGGGAAACAGTGATGAAACTGATACTGTGCAATTGCGCCATCTTTTTTGTCCAGAAACCATGCACAAAAAATAATATTATAGGAAAAGCCTTCTTTTGTTATTGCACTAGAAATAAATACATTCAAAATAAATCCTGATTCTATAAAGTAGTTCATGGCTTTCCTTGACCAGGAGGAGCATCCTTATTATTTGCTGCAATCCAGTGAATTAAATTTGTATCATTAACTTTAAATCTATCAAGACAGCCAGTTTTGTCACCTCCTAAATTCCTTTTACCAGTCCACATTATTACAATACACTGAACCCTCATTATTCTCTAAAATAGTGATAAAAACATAGGACCATACACAGAAATCTCATACGTAGGAATACTCCCAAGCTTTTGTATTTTGGCAAACTCTCTGCTCTGTTTCCCTTGAGAAAATTTATTTTATTTAGTCATCATTCCTGGATCTAAGGTGTTCTCCTTCTATATTCACCTGCAGCACAGTACTGTCTATCCAAATTAGACAGTGACTTCTTCAAGGCAGAAACCTGTAAAATGTACGGCAATTTACAAAACACAATGATATTGTAATATAATGAATAATATTCATTGTACCATGTTCTTTTCCAGTATCAATCCTCCCATGACCAAAATAGATGAGTATAAGTAAAGATTATGTACAAAATACACACTCAGGAGTTGGGTATTCTTTTGAAAGATGGCATTAAGAGAATCCTTTGTTATGCTTTCATGTGGATTAAAGAAAGAGGGAGTAAAACAATACATGTTCTTTGTGGTGTCCCAGCAAGACAGTCATTCCAACTAAACATGAATCTCTAGAGTCTCCTATGAAACTGTCATTGTTACTAAGTGAAAAGGTAGTTGGCACATAAGTGTAAGTACTCTTAAGATTTTTCCACTCACTTTAACCAATCTTTTTCAAACACATGCCTTAAAAATCCCATAGGAATTTCTCTGTCATTTCCTGAAAAATAACTTACTTGGCTCTCAAAGTTACAAAGTCTCTTTTGCCAACTAAACACAGACTATGGAAATACAGTTTCTAGCCAAGCTAGGGGGCTACAGATCTAAATGGCTCTTGCTATTTTTCTTTATTAGTCCTGAGGATGACATCTGTTACACGGATATCATCCTTTTAAAATCTGGTCTTCACTGTAACTATTCTGTCACTCAAGTAAACTATAAACAAATGTGAGTAAGAAATAATAATAAGATGAGATAGGTAGATCTCAAAGCACTCTATAGGGCTGGGTTAATAATTGAATTCTATATTACAGACTGAGTAGTTGAGACAAGTTAAGTGATTTGCTCGAAGTCATACAAGTTAGGGACAGACATTACACATAAACCAGTTTAAGTGATCAGAAACTGGTTTAAACCTGTAACAGAACAGATGTTCAGTACACATAAACCAGTTTGAAAATGGCTGAAACCAGTTTGAGATAAACCTGGTTAAGATAAGTCTGATTTGGGTCAAACCAGGTTAACTGATTTGGATAAAACCAGTTAATGCAATGTCTGTCCCAGACCCCTTACTTATTTCATAGATTTCATAGACATTAGGGCTGGAAGGGACCTCGGGAGATCATCGAGTCCAGCCCCCTGCCCAAAGGGCAGGAAGTCAGCTGGGGTCATAGGGTCCCAGCAAGATAAGCATCCAATTTGCTCTTGAAGATGTTCAATGTAGGTGCTTGAACCACTTCCGATGGCAGACTGTTCCAGACCTTGGGGGTTCAGACAGTAAAGAAATTCTTCCTTATGTCCAGCCTGAAACAGTCTTGCAAGAGTTTATGACCGTTCATCCCCGTCATCCCTTGGGGCGCTCTGGTGAACAAACATTCCCCCACATCCCGGTGGTCACCTCGATAAACTTATAGGTGGCCATCAGATCACCCCTGAGCCTACGCTTTTCCAGGCTAAAGAGTCCCATGGCTCTCAGCCTGTCATTGTAAGGTCTGTTTCCCTGACCTCTGATCATACACGTAGCTCTTCTCTGGACTCTCTCAAGCTTCTCCACATCCTTTTTGAATTGTGGAGCCCAGAACTGGACACAGTACTCCAGCTGCGGCCTCACCAAGGCTGAGTACAAGGGGAGAATGACATCCCGGGATTTGCTTGAGAAGCATCTATGGATGCAAGCCAGCGTTTTGGTTGCTTTAGTAGCCGCAGCCTCGCATTGCAGGCTCACGTTCATCTTGTGGTCAATGATGACCCCCAAGTCTCTTTCTTCCGTAGTGCTAGCCAGCGTAGCGCTGCCGAGCCTATAAGGATGCTGCAGGTTTTTTTCCCCAAGGTGGAGAACCTTGCATTTTTCGGTGTTAAACACCATCAGGTTCTCGCCCGCCCATTTGCTAAGCCTGTCCAGGTCACCCTGGATCACCCGCCTATCTTCTGGCGTGGATGCTTTGTCCCAAAGTTTGGTGTCATCGGTGAACTTGGCCAGTCCACTCCTGACTCCAATGTCCACATCGTTAATGAAGATGTTGGGTCCAAGGACAGTGCCTTGGGGGACCCCACTGGTCACAGGACACCATGATGAGTGACTTCCATCAATTACAACCCTTTGGGTCTGACCATGGAGGCAATTTCCCAGCCAGCAGATCATGGTGGACCCAAGGCCACAGTTGGCTAGTTTTGCCAAGAGGTGATCATGGGATACCAGATAGAAGGCTTTTCTGAAGTCAAGATATACGACATCAATCTCTTCTCCCTTTTCCAGGTGATAGGTCACCTGGTCATAGAAGGAAATGAGATTGGTTAAGCAAGACCTACCCACAACAAACCCATGCTGGCTATCCCTAAGGATGGCCTCTTTAATAAACTTTTCTAAGATCTTCCCCAGGATAGAAGTCAGGCTAATGGGCCTATAGTTAGCCGGATCCACTTTCCTCCCTTTCTTGAAGATCGGCACCACATTGGCCTTCTTCCAGTCTTCGGGCACTACAGCAGAGCGCCAGGAGTTTTTAAAGATCCATGCCAGGGGCTGGGCTATGACGCTCGCCAGCTCCTTGAGTACCCTGGGGTGTAGATTGTGAGGGCCGGCTGACTTGATCAGCTTCTCAAGGTGTTCCTTCATGAGGTCAGCATTTATGGAGGGCAGGGGTAATTATGGAAGGCAGGGCGATTTAAGATAAATCAGAGTCCCCCAGCATCCTGGCATGCTGTCTGGGTTGGGTGGGGCTCTCTGCTCCACAGCAGGGCTGGCCCCTCCCCTCTGCTCCCTGGCTGGAGCTCTGGCAGACTTGTAGGCACAGCAGAGTCTGCTGGCTTCCCTGCGCTCCCGTCTCACCACTCGCTGCTTAAGCAGAGATCCCTTCCTCCTCTCTGCCACAGCATGGACCATATCCAGCATGTGGTATATACTAGCTAATGCTGTGTAAGGCTCGGGCAGAGACTGCAGACACAGCAGAGTCTGCCTGGCTTCCCCTTGCCCTACCCCACCCCACCCTTTGCTGCTCAAGCAGGAAATCTCCCACTCCTTCC